>NC_051157.2:132551884-132793435 GCF_013339745.2 Dermacentor silvarum
TGCCGCCTCGGAGGCCGAGCCGTGTTGGTGGTGGTGGAACCTCAGGCCTCCGCGACCACGCTGGGCGGAGTGCACGGCCGCAGCCAGCTGGCTTGCCAGCTGTCCCTCGTGGGCGCCCGACGAGTGCCAACCGCCCTTCCAGCCGCCCTTCCAGCCATGGCTCTCCTCGTGCACGCTGTGTAATGGGAGAGAAAGTTATGCAGAAACCATGGTCGATGATTGTCGAGTAGTATGCACTGCTTCGAGGAATAAGACGACGACGAGTTAGTCGAAGCCTTGTGCCTGCATTGCCTGAGCTGTGTGAGCTCTTGGCCCCGTGCTCTACTATCCGAGGGCTTCGTTAGACCTGAAAGCCTTTCGACAGTCACCGTAAGCGAATAGCTTGAACGAACGAGCGAGCAACAGTCCCCCCTCCTCCCGCGCACCCTTTCCCTCGGTGCCTTCCCGGAGTTCCTTCGTGGAAGCCGTGGAGAGCTAACGAGTCTAACGCCCAGACCACACGTACGCTTGCGGGACGCGCGCAAGCTCACGTCACGCGCCTTGCGGTTGCCGCGCCTAGCGCGCGCTCACAGGCCTCACTTGTTGACGCCTTGGCAGACGCCACTTCGTACTTTGTCATCGACAGTGTTTCAAAATGCTTTGATATCTATAAACGTAATTTTTATATTTTTAGAGCTGTTAGATCAGCACAAAAAGTGAAGAAGAAGCACTTTCTTGCATGGTGTAAATCTGCTTAACTGAGAGTTGAATGTACCGCGCCGTCGCTGCGTAGCCAGGCGCGCCGACGCGAGGCAGCCCATGAGCGCAATATCGGAGGAGCTGATCACCGAGATCGCGCCGCGTTTCGACGCGTACGAGCCGTGCCGCACCGTCTGCGCATGCGTGGGCTTGCGCGCGTCCGCAAGCTTACGTGTGGTCTGGGCTTTATGCTTACTCTCCTTGGTGCTTGCCCACATTACGTGGGAGTGCAATTCGCGGCCCCTAAATATCAATTCCCCCAAATTAGGGCAAATACCCAGAAACAGGCAGTGGGAGACCTGGCTTGCTAGCACGGAACGGGAGAGCCAACTGGCTCTCCTCGACCAAGCCCAGCGAGCCGCTAAGGCCAGTGGAGCCCTGGACTGAGGGCCCCACCCCACTCAACCTTCAATCCCCTTCATGAAATAAACGTTTACTACTACTACTACTACTACTACTACTACTACTCCTTGGTGTGTCGGCGTCAACGCCGTCAGCGTTCGACGGAACGCTCGCCTGCGTCTGCGGTGTATACTTCGTGAGCGAGAATCCGCTATGGATTCTGGCTATGGAAAACGCGCCATTTCTCTCAGCGCGTTTACTCGCCTTTCCTCCCCCAAGAATTACCACCGTCATACCACCGAACTAACACGAAAACGGCCGAATGCGCCAAAGAAAACTATTCGCTTTAACTAACTAAAATTAAATTCGTGGGTGTTACGTGCCAAAACCCCAATCTGATTATGAGGAACGGGGTCGTGAGTGACTTCGGATTAATTTTAGCCACCTGGGGGGTTTCAACGGGCCTTTAGGCTTATAGACCTCTTTGCGGAGCAGTTTGCTCTAGAGAAATGAGATGCCGCTTTCGACGGCGCGCCGCACTTGCCTCAGTGAACGCTCACGAATACGAAACCATTACCGCTTCTGCCCTGTTACAGTGCGATCATCTGTCGGAAATACAACTGGGTGTTCGCTAACGCACTGTGTTCCATTCATGCTGCGAAAAGTGGAGCGGTAGAGAGAAGGCATGTGCAGTGGTTGGCTGCAAAAATAGTGACTGTCATATTAGAAATTAATGTGTGACGAAGTCGACGGACCGCTTTTACATAAGTACTGCCGGTGTTGCCGGCGACACTTTGCAATTCACGGCTTTCCTCGACAATAAAAAGTTCACTCTTGCACCACTGTTGTATCGCTAACCTCCAAAGGAGAGACTTCAACCCCGGAACGTTGGCAAGCGTGAGTACTGCTCATTACACAGTGACAAAGGGAGTAGCACCGCTTCCTGGCATAGTAAGTTTCTCGTACTTTATCTATACATATGCACCCCAACTCACACAAAAACTTACGCCCACTGTATCGCCCACGTATCAAGAAAAAGTGAATATGTTCACTCCTAAATGAATGCGCCGAAACATGAGTGACTGCGACAACACCGACTACACACGAATTTCGAAGCTGAACGTTTCTTGACATTCCACAGAGTAAGCGAGGGACTAGCGATGATACGCCCTTGGTACAAGCTATTACAAAGTACAGACCATCTACGTTCCAAGCCTCGTGCGCAGCAAGAACAAGCTTATCGCAACCGAGCACACCCGCGAGTGATTAGGCAGAAAATAAGCAATCAGATAATGACCACACGGTGGCAATTTACGGAGTTATAAACGTGACACGCCGCTGATTCAAATGATTGCCAAATAAAGAAGAGCAAAACGCACTAACCTTGATTTAAATAATAAGCGGAATGTTTGGAGAGGTTGAAGTATGCACTTCTAGCCTCGCTTTTAGTAAAAACACCATATACGCTGCTGGCACGCTTTGGACAAGGCGTAATGAGCACCGAAAGTGCTTACATGTCCTCTGAAGCTGTGACCAAAGCTTCGTGTCGTCCGCCCACTTTCCCTCTACGATATCCGCCGAAAGAGAGGTTTTCTGAGCCACACCGGTCGTCATGCACATCCATTGTAAACACGGAGGCAGCTGAGGCAAGCAATGGACGCGTCACCACGTGATCAAACATGGCGGCGCTTACGAGATCGCCGAACAAAGGGTCAATACTAATTGCCTTTATACTTCGCACGCTTTGCGTGAACGTGTTTCCGGCGTTACCAAATCCGTGGATAGTGTAAAATTCGCGCTATTGTGCATTGTATGCAGCAGTTGTATATAACAGTATGGATGGCACATACTAGACAGCGCAAGAGTGCGAGAGTATCCGAATACTTGTCGCTCGCAAACCCCCTCCCCCCGTTTCTAGGTCGGCTTCGCCGCATTAAGAAACACAGTACGGAGAAGCGCGCTTTTCTGATTCTATGTATGTATGTATGTATGTATGTATGTATGTATGTATGTATGTATGTATGTATGTATGTATGTATGTATGTATGTATGTATGTATGTATGTATGTATGTATGTATGTATGTATGTATGTATGTATGTATGTATGTATGTATGTATGTATGTATGTATGTGCGCGCGCGTGTGTGTGTGTGCTTAACAAAGACCGTTACCACGATAGCGGCAAGCGTCGTTAAAGATAGGATTAATGAAGAAATAGAGAAACAAACATAAACCAGTTTACTTACACGACTGTACTGACATGATATTTTCGACTAATAATTTTATGAAGGTCCGGGATCTCTAAACCCCCGAAATAGTTCTGGCAAGGCTCAGAGTGCCCTAAATTATTTCAGATAACTTTTTTACAGCCAGTGTCTGTTCAGTTTCTACTGTGTAGTGACGTCATGACGTACAAGGTGGTCACGTGGGAGAAGGATATTGATAGGTTTAAACACTCACTCTGGCTCCCTCGGTCGTCTGCTATGCTGCTACATCGGCCCTGACAATAAGTAGGAGCACAGGAAGCAAGCAAGCGAGCCGGAGCGAGTGTCAAAACATCGCAATGTTCTGCTTCCATCTGACCAGATTCTGCGTCATGATGTGACGACACAGTAACCTTCTGAGAAACGAAACCGAAACTGACTGCAGAAAAGCTATCATATCAAATTCTTTAGGGCGTTCTTAGGCTTGCCAGTATTTTATTCTACGGTTTAGAGGACTAGAACGTTCGTTTATCGAAAAAAAATATTTGAACATATGTCAGTTGTTCTTAAACCATTGCTCAACAAATTTCTCTCTCTCAAGGCATTAATTTCGCTATCAGTTAACTTTAGTGTCTTGCGATCGACCGTTCGGTTGATCGCGAGCATGGAGGAAAAACACAAAACAGGAGAGGCCCTGACGTCACATTTTTGAAGCCGGAAGTGCAGCCATGTTGGTGTGCCATATCCCTTTGCGACTCGCGGTAACGGCGAGAAAGCCTGCAACCGTGAAAAGCACGCCTATCAGCTGCAGAAATCTTCAATTGAAAGTTTGGAAAACTTTACTTGTGGCAGGTAGTTACTGGTAGTATTTCAAGCGACAAAGAGTTGTGTTGCAACCGTGAAAAGCACGCCTATCAGCTGCAGAAATCTTCAATTGAAAGTTTGGAAAATCTTACTTGTGGCAGGTAGTTACTGGTAGTATTTCAAGCGACAAAGAGTTGTGTGTGTAGCCTTTGGCGTCCTAGAAAAAGAACGAAAGGAACGGGAATGGTAGGTTCATTGCTCTTGCAAAGACTGGGTAATGGGATTGGCGCAGCCACGTTTCCGCGATGGGAAGAGTCGCTGCTATTTACCGCTGCAGCGTGCACCACGTGATCATTCGTTGTCTGAAGCTGCAGGACAAACGGATTCTTACGAACACTGCCGTGAATTAGCATAAACGCGCCGAAGCGGCCTGCCTACGCCCCAGGAAATTCAACCTAATTCCAGAAGTTTTTACAGCGAAGCTTTTGATGCGACTATAAGAAGCGCTCAAAAGCGTTAGAACCCTGTTCTCATGGCTTTGCTAAAAAAACCTAAATAGCTCAGGAAGTTTATATATTTTAGGAAATGTGGGGAATATTAGACGCAATATGCAGGCAACGTTTGAAGTGTGACATGAAGCTCAAAGTGTGTGGGTTAATTTTGTCCTTTGCAACTAATTACGTATACAAGCGCTCCGGTGCGTTAGGATTGTGTTTTACGAGCGGCGCAAAATTTTGACCGCCGCCCTGATACAACTACAAATGCCACCATGATTAAATTGAGCTAACATTGGGGGAAATTTATGGCAATTTTGTGTGCGAAGCTAAATAGGTGTGGGTTAAATACTGTCTTTGCAAAAAAAATCTTAATGAATTGTTCGAAAGTGCGATACGGCCGTTATCACCTATGCTTTCAATGTCCCGAGATAACCAAGGTTATGGATGCTGAAAATGCAGATCATGTTAAGTGCAATATCTAACGAAACATTATTGGTTTGGCCTGATTAGAAGCGTTACAAAAAATAGTGTTTTTGAACTCTCTTTTTTATCTTTTTCAGCTTTCTACGAAGTTCGTCGTACCTCTGACTGGTGTCGTTGGTGAGCTAAAATGTCCCTTTATTTATATTTACGAAACTTCTTGAAAGGTTATCGGTAACGTGTAGACGAACTTGAAGTGTGTGGACAAGTTACGGCTTGAGCAGAAACTTTTGAATGCAAGCGATCCGGCCCGTTATAAGTGCGTTTTGGAGTAATGAAAAATTTAACCTGCGGTCCTCGGGGAACTATAAACGCCACTAAGATCACATTTAGTGAAAATGGGCGGAACATTACGGCCAACATTCTTGCGAAGTAAGGTGGGCGAGGATGAATTACTGCTTTGCAAAAAAGTGGCCGTAAACGGTATATACGAGCAAGGTCTTAAACTGAGCAGTCATGTAGGAGCAACGTTTTAATGTGCGTGATTTAATTGCATGCAACTTAAATTATTATTGCAACTGCCCGGAAAAACAGCTTCGCTGGAAATTGGCTAGTGGTTCGGTAAGACCGCTACGTCTCTCAGAAGCATGTTGACCTTTTTTATATTTTTTTACCGTTATGTGTTGCAGACTACCCATTCGAATATTATCTGATATAAAAGCTACGTCTATCTCAAAGTGCTGCAAAAATAACGCTATCGGCAAAACAATTCCGACACGTTGACGTCACGCTAATAAACAGCAGACAAACAAATCACGCTGATATCACGCTATCGGCAAAGCATACCATCCAACATTTTCAAGCGAGCATCTACACTACTTTGTTTACGTCATTAAGTTCGGAAAGAAGACAGCATGGCAATTTGAAAAAAGAAATATCGGATTTGGGCCAAAGCTGGCAAAAATATGCGCTGTAGTTCCACTCGATTTTATGCGCGAACACAGGAAGTTCGTATGCCCTGCCGGCATACATAATTAATTCATGATTTAAGCTTAAATACAGCGAAAAAAAAGAAGATGAACGAGAAAGACAAGAAAGCGCTAACTTCCAATTATAGCGCCTTGCGTTCTTGATGTTTAACTGATGTTATAAGTTAGCGCCTACCCTATGCTCCTCGTCCATGTCTTTCTTGCGCTTTTCTTAAGCTTAAGTACATGGCACGAAATCTTTGCTGCTTTACGCTGCGCTTGACCTCACTAGTCAGGATATGCTAACGTCCAAGACAAAGGCGGATAGCAAAGGTACATGACCAACTGCAAACAAGAAATTCATTTTTGCCACATCCAAGAAGGTCAGTCAGTATCGAGGCAGGTACGCCGCGTAACACGACAAGTCATAGACACACTCACTATATGGGAACCGGCTTCTTGATGTAGACAGGGATCTCCTTGATGACTTTAATGAGTTTGTGGATCGGCTTTGGCACCGGCACCGGTACGGACTTGAAGATGGGCACCATGAACGGCTTGGGAACAGGGACGTGTACGGGTACCGGGAACGGCTTCTTAACCGGCACGGGCTTCGGCACTGGAACGATCACTGGCTTGGGCACATGGATCGGTATTGGCAGCGCCACTGGTTTTGGTATGGGAATGGACGTGCGGTGGGGCACGAACTTCAGTACAGGAACAGGAATCTGTGGCAGAAAACACGTGAAAATAAAAGTGCCGTAGCTTTTGCGTTCCTTCAAGCTATAGACTCGACATGTTAACAAATGCATGACTTGGACGTGCTTTTTCTTGCTTTGTAAAACACATTTTTTTTAAAGAGAAGGTGCCTCTTTAACAGTGCCATTTCTTTCTGAGACTAGGGACTCGAAGACGAACATTTCTGCCAGTAATATTAAGTATGTGCTTGTTAATACATGCAGTAACTGCCACAATGGATGCTGGAGATCCAGGTGCCTCGTGAACTCGTATCCTAGCTCTAGATCCGTGCTGTAAGGGCAGATCTGTGTTGTTGGTGGCCAGTCATTGGGACAAAAGTTTGTTGAATGAAGTCTGCAGAAAACAGGTTAGAGGTTAACACTTTTGGACAACATATGTAGGGGGATGGAGCATGTGGCACTGAAGTTGGTGCGCTGGCAACCCTCTAGAGTATCAGATAAGCTTCTAGCGGGAGATCTGATCCATACGGATGCGAACCGCGCGATGATACCAGAGGCCCATTCGCGAAAGCCTTACCAGGGTGTTATCAACTGCGGCACCAACTGTGGCACCAATTGCAGACACCACATTGGTGTGTCGCTGTCACTAAATACTTTGTGGCGTTGCTCAGTGCAGACACTCAGCTTACGAAAGCCGTGGAATTCCTGAAATATTTGGCAATTGCTTTCGAAGAAGTGCACTAAAGTAGACTACGGCCAGTCACTAATAAATAACTAATGAAACAATCGACTGTAGCTATTGCTACTGTGCATTGTTTATGTAAATACTATCTAACGGGTAATAACTCTCACTTCCACATGAAATTCTTATCCCCACAGCTGTTTCTTTATTTTTAGTTTACTTTGTTATTTATTTACTTGTCTGATAAAATTCGGTCTTATTTTAATGCTCATGTGTGGGCATCGCGGCTGAATATTGGCTTTGTTGTTAGGTAGGTGCCTTCAGGTAATTATGGTGCCTCAATGTGGATCATCCAATGCTCTGCAAGCACCATTTTATATACTTTAGCCTCCTGTAGGAGTTACAGCAGCCTATATTGCGGTATTTAACGTTGATGAAGCAAACTTGCCATAGCTTCTAATACTAAACTGTCAAGTACATTGAAAAAAATTACCTTGACTTTCTTCAACACTTGACTTTACGTACAGCCTATTAATTGAAAGTGAACAGAATGAGAAAACTGCACCCACTACAGAAGGCTTCTTCAGCCAAGAAAACACTTAATTCAGACTTTGAAACACCGGATGCCTATTCAACATTACTTTACTGTGCATAATTGGTAATCCTGCCAAGTCATGCTATCCTACTCAGTCTTTCAACTGCAGTTGCATGGTTAGGTGGGATAACATGTTCACCGATAACGTATAATGTTGTGAAGAAGACAGTGACATATTTGTAGCCAACATATACAGTATCACAATCGACAAATTATGGCACATTAGGATCCTTTTTTGATATTGTGTTGTCAACGTTTTTCAATATCGCAATAAATGAAATCAAAGCAGGATCTTTCGCTGATTTGTTTCTTTTTATTTTTTCATTCGTCCTATTTGTCACCAGATAAATCTAGTAAGAATACAACTGCAAAACTTATTAACTTCGCCGAGTTGCTGCATTATTACAGAAACTTTGGCCTGTGATATTTTTGCCTTTACTATATTAATAAAGAATACTACGCTGTTAGGTACGTTAGTTGAAATGTAGCGTAAGTTAGTGCTCCCCAATACCTACTTGGGGAGCACTAATAAGGATTTCAGAGAATTTTAGCGATATCCATTTTAAGCTAGGTATTTTTTATTGCCACGTTGTCGAACGAAAGCAGAAATTCTGGTGGACTGACGAGCAATGAGTGCGCTTTTGCATATCTCGCCTTTATGAACAGCACTGCAGTGAACCGAAATCCAGTGCCGTTCAAAAGAACACAGGTAACCTGATTTTGCTTATAGAAAGACGCACTTGGTCCACGTTATTTATTTTCTAGTGCTTAACGCTTGGGAAAGGAGAACTACAGAGAACTAACGTGAAAGGAGAACACGCGCTTGGGCATTGTCACGAAGCTGTGTGGCTTCGAGTTCAGGTTATCCAAATAGATAAAAACACGATATAAAAGTAATCGGAAATGACGAAGCCACGTATAAAGGTGCACAGCAAAACAAACAGTATTTAAAGCACACGCAGCAAGCAAACGGAAAACACACAGAAGAAAGAGAGTTGAAGTTCATGCAAGTGTTCAAGGTACACGAAAAGCATTTACCGAAAATCACATCAAATTATGGAAAGTTTACCCTCAGATTCGCTGGTGTAAGTGTTTGGAATGCAATTACTACAGACATTAAGATTACCTCTTCTTTCTACTCCTTTAAACGAAAATTAAAAACAAAATTGTTAGAGGAGCTGCTTTCTCTGTGATTTTTTTCTTTTTTTCTTTATTTCTTGTCGATTTTCCTTTTCGTCTTTGTCTTTTATACGGACGTCTGTTTTCTAGTATTTTTGTGGGAATTTCTACTACGTATAAATTTCTTCACTCTTATTGTTCATATAGATTTTAAATAAATGCGTTCGTGTTGTATTGCTTTAAATTCACAGGTTAAACTATCTTCATAATTTGTTTTTATGCCTTTGTTAGCTTACCATAATGTAATAACCTTTTTATGATATTTCTTTATTTTTATTGTACTATCTTGTTCTTTTGTTTAAAAAAACTTTCTGATTTGTATAAAGTCGTAATGGCTTGTTGGATGCATCCTGCTGCTGTTTATGTATTATATCATATGCATTGTAAAACAGGAGGTCCCCCAGACAGTTCTACTTTGGGACCTCCTAATGTACTACCTAAGATGTACATATGCTTTCTTCTTGCTCTTGTGCTACAAATAAACTTCAATCTTCAACTTCAACGTCAAACTTTTACGCAGGCAAAATATTACGCTGCCGCACCTAGATCTACCTGAGAGCTCTGAGCGGTAAAGATTCGTTCTAAATGCGCGGGAAACGGGAGCGTACCGCTCAGAGTGACTTGAATGAGCCGAGACGCTTCGATATGTGCGCCTTTCTACAATTGATCTGTCTTTCACATGCTGCGTTAGAAATTTCCCCATAATATGTATTTCAATAACTTCTGGGGATTTAATTTGCAGAAACCACAGCGTTAAGACAAATTGTATTGGGTTTTATAAAAAATGAAATAAAATAGACATTTCGTGAGCATAACGTGAAGCCTATTTCCCTCGGCACAGTGTAGTGTAGCACAGTGAAGCACAGTGTAGACCTGGATTAATTCACGATGGCCACAGAGCCTAAGCGCCGCACAGCTAATTTCGACAGCCTACTTGTAGCTTCTGAATAATAAAAGCATTATAGAAATACGATTTTTGAAGTAAACGTTGTTAAAATGTAATAGAACAATCGGTGACATCGCCAAAAAGAGTTGCCGGTTTAATGGTAAAATTTGTCGCTAAACCAAAAGAAAGACGCTAAATCTAGCCATAAAATCGCTCAAATGGCAACTGTGTATATTCGCAACCACTGAACCCCTTTGCTGTTCTGACAGAGAAACCCCAGTCTGTGCAGATTCACTATTCATGGTAGCCATGAACAGGATAAACTGTCGTGCCATCTCCACATTTCTTGCTGGTTTAAGAAAACGACGGCGCCTGTACGTGGTTCCGTCTACTCCTCGTTTCTAGCAGGTGAATTACGCCCTGAAAATAATTTCGTTTCTCTTGTCTTGCTGGCTCAGTCGCACATGTTCGAGAAATTTCCAGATTACCTTCAACTATTTACAGATGCATCTGTACACAGAGACGGTCAAGGCGCCTCTGCAGCTTTCTTCTGCCCTTCAACTCAAGTACGACGTATATTTCATAGTGCCCCATCCAGCCTCGTCAGCAACTGCGGAGCTAGCAGACTTTGTTGCACTGAAATACGTGCAAGAGGAGTTAACCACACCGCCGAAGATTGTCATATTTACGGACTCCCGCGCTGCTCTTAGCTAATTACACCGCAGTCATGCAGGTTGATTGCCCAATTGTGCGCAGCATTACTGACTCTGCCAACAAAATTTTATCACGTGGGGTATCTCTCGTTGCTCAACGGATACCTTCGCACGTAGGGATCGCCGGAAATGAAGAGGCTGATCGACTGGCTTCAACTTGCACTCATAACGACTGTGCTTGCCCTGAAATTTTGTGCAAGCTTGATGACGCTCGCCTGCTGATTCGTCGCCACCTACTCAAGCAGCATCCAGACCAGCGCGTCGCAAATGGAACGTTCCCGCCGCGTGTTCGCGGTCGAGGCTTGCCTCGTCGCGCTAGAGCGCAACTACGCAAGCTAAGGGTTGGCTGTGTTAATGTGCACGAACGTTTACACAGACAAGGACGTGTGACCAGTCCATCGTGTATGGTGGATGCGAGACACTTCAGCACCTGATATTGGAATGTCCCGCTTTCAGTGCGCAACGCAAATCGCTAGTGAGGGACTACCTTGGCCTGCGCTGTACGACTCTAGATGAATGTTTATACCCCAGTGGTTGTGCGTCTCGACGTGATCAAGCCCATCGTGCTCTACTTACTTTTCTAGAAGCAACGAACTTAGGGGCACGTTTGTAACCCAGCAACTATTTCTTTTATTTTGCATTCTTTAGTAGCTTGACCTGCAGGGACGGGCCCTACTGTATGTTTTACTTTATTCTTTGAGATTTGTCATCTCGCTCTTCCTTTCCTCCTTCCTCCCCTCCTTCCTTTCTATGTTTCGCTCGTCCTTTCTAAAGAGTAGGCAGGCGTTGTGCCCCTTCTGGTGGCAGTTGCCAGCATTGCTTCTCGCTTTCTCTTTCCTGTGTATATGTTTTCAAATCAAATAATAAATAATAATAACCAAAGAACGCCACACAATAGTCTGCGTCGTGTTTCGTCGTTCACGCCAGCAGAAGGCGGCTTAAGAGAGAAATAAGAATACGTAGGAAGTTACAGACAGCCGATGTGCTACCAATATGGGGAGCTCCAAGTTAACGTTGGCACGGCAGTCACGTGGACCTTGTTGCCCGCCGTTTCCCGCGAACGCGTTATACCTACATGTATGTTGTGGTACTGGTGGACCACGTATTTCTGCGGCACGGGCTTCGCCACGGCGAACGGCTTGAAGATGGGGAACAGCTTGTACACCGGGTACGGCCGGGGCACCGGCACGGGCTTGGGCACCGGGATGGGCTTGTGTACGTGCTTCACGAGCAGCTTGATGGGCACGTGCTGGTGCCAGCCGCCACCGCCACCACCGCCGCCGCCTCCTCCATGCCAGCCGCCGGCCGACGCGATCCCCGCTAGGAGCGCCACGAGCAGTACTCGCATCATGACGTCTCTGCGAAGAGAGGAGAGAGCGACGTCATCGAGATGTTTGTAAATGAATGAAAACGAAAAAAAAACTACTTAAAAACAAGACAAATATTTGACCTACGAGAGCGCTACACTGGTAAATAAATCACAAGCATTCAAGCAGGGTCTCAATGATTAGCACGGGTACTTCATTCGGAAGCACCATTCGGTACCCAAAGAACAACCACCGCACGAATACGTTGGGAAAAGCCAGAAGGAATTAAATTTTTGTAGTTGTTGGTCTTGTTATTCATTACCATACAGACCTTTGCGCAGTTTTCCTATTGAAGACTCGTCTTTGGTAACAACCTACTCATTCATTTGAATATACAAGCATAAATGGGAAGGCAATGACCAGCAAGCAGTTAGGGAATTGTTTTTGTTGGTCTGCACTAACGTGATTCCCCATGACAAGCCAGAGTGCGCTACGTGAAAGGCTTAGTTCAAGTGAATTGCTAAGCGAACTCGCACTTGTCCTTACGTTTAGCAATATCCAGTGAATATCCTTAGCAATAACAGTCCAACTGCCGTGCACTTCAGTGCACGGCAGTTAAGAGACGGCACATGGCAACAAAAAGGGACACTTAGATGCGAGCAGGTGCCTTATCCGAAGGAAGTCCGAGAAAGTCCACCTACCGAATATATATTTATGAGAGGAAATTGCCTACGGCAGCTTGAGTTCGGGGGGAGGTTCTAACTTCGTCTCGGAAATTAACTGCTTTGAGCTGCTAAGCCCGAGGATGCAATATCAAATCCCGGCCGCGGCGGCCACATTCAGATGGGGGCGAAATGCAAAAGACCTCCGGAACCGTGAAGTGGGTGCACGCTAAAGAACCCCAGGCGGTCAAAATCATTCCGGGGCCTCCCACTACGGCGTGCCTCATAATTAGATCGTGGTTTTGGCACGTAATACCCCAGAATTAGTTTTTTTTTCCTTTTGTGTGTGCAAGTGTTACAATTGTGTACTGGAGCCCACGATTAACGGTTCTTCCAAAACCAGGGCAGCGTAACGTGCCTACCAGTAGCGCTTCCTTTATTAGGTCGGTTCACTGTGCGGCGCAGAATGGAAAGAAGGCGGCGGGTCGTGAGATGAAAGTGAACCCTCAAATCCTGAAGGTAAGCTCCAAGATGGAGCACCTATAAGTCGGTAGTCTATAGACTACGCACAACAAAGACGGTGATTTGCTGAGCAAGCTAAAAGATGGGACCAAATTGAGGCTAAATGTTATTTCCAGCGGCGAGAGGAGAGAAACATTCTCTAATGAATGCTGGATAGCTTCGCCAGGCCACGAACCTGGCATTCCACTCGAGATTACGGGGGTGACGTATAAAATTATGCATTCATAGATACACAGGCACACAACACACACAGTATAACATGTAACTATAAGTGTGTAACTAGCCGGTGTCTCCGAGGAAGGCTAAAGGCGACTTTAGTGTGCAGTACTAGTGCTGCTCCACGGTCCAAGTACTTGGCGCAACTACTTGCGGTCCAAGTGCTTGGCGCAAGCAGCTGCCATGGAGATACATTTAAGGCAGACGATAGAGCAGCCCGTGAGGCCGCATAGCGCGTGCAGACGTATAAAGCATGAGTTAATTAGTCACACACATTGTACGTATTGCACTGTGGTAAACGAGAGAGCGAGTGATTAATTTCACTTTATGCTACTAACTTGCTCTTTCAATGATATCGCACATGGGGCCCGAGATAATCGATATGCTTTTGCCATACATGTCGGAATGCAACATACAGAAAATGCTTAAAGCAAACATCTGAATATTTTTTTTCAAGCAAACTAGTTGCCTCTCTCGCTTTCGTCTTTTGTTTCCATGTATTCATATGCGCGGTGTTTCAAAGGATTGATGACTTAGTGTCTGATCAAAGTGATTACGGTAAAAATATGTTTTGACACAGCTGAAATTAGGTCCTCGTAAAACGGGATACAAATTCCGACGCTGCCTCTATCCGCTATATCCGGATTCTGTGTAACTGTTCTGAAGAAAAATCCACCGCGAAGTAGGCAGACCCAGTTGTCGGGGGATACATTGTAGCTATATACGAGGCCGTGGTGAGTCACCGTTAAGACAGGTGCGCACATCTGCCACCCTCGGAACGCATTCCGCGGCTTCAATCGCGCGCGCCTATCCTCTTACAGCGACGATCAATCTTTCCCACGCTTCTCGGGGCCCGCCGACTGCCAGCTTTCCTCCTCACCCATGTAACACCGAAAGCTCGCCAGCAGAGCGGCAAGAACAAGAGCACATGGCGCGTATCAGCGCGCAGCATTTAATTAAGTCGGCCGTCAAAGGAGGCAGGCGCTGGCCCTTCAAAACGAACGAGTCCGAAAGGTCAACGCCCGCGCACGCAGCGCTCGCCGGCTTGTATCACACCGGACCGTAGCGCGCGCGTTACAAGACGGCTTATTTGTCTGCGGGGCACGAACTCGTTTGTACACGCCGCATCGATGCGCGAACCGTTTTCATTCAACGTCCCGCTGAATAAGCGTGACGACGGAAGTTTCTTACGGCTTTGCTTCGCGGGAGAGTGACGTCATGGCGGCGAGAAAGGAGCCGAAAAAAAAAAAAAACGATAACAGGCTGCTGTGGTCGTATACGAAAAGATGACGGAGCAAGTTGGAAATTCCGTGATTTAGTGGCATCGCTCAAACGACCGCGCGCTTGACACATCCTGCGCGTTTTTGGCGTTTTCATGAATACGACAAAAGCGGGTAGAATTGGCTTGTCGCGCTGACATTTGCCCGTAACGCTTGCGTAAACGCTAACTAGTCGGGCAGATCTAGTGACGTGTTCCGATAAGTGAACTCGTTTGCGTGGGTGGGTTGACTCTCTGCTGTTTCACCCGATTGTCAAGGTGCAAGCCAAGGTACATTCGGGTCGGGTCAGAGCTTTGAAAACAACATCAACGTACCACGCGAGCCGTTATCTATTATCTTATTTCGATACAGGCTACTATTGCTGGGTATCAGATACCCCAGTAGATTGGATACGCATTGCCAGTGCTTCATATCATGCGTTTGGAAGACACCACAATGCTTAATGCATACAATTTTGCTCCGCTCAGTCGCATTAACGTTGATTTATTGACAAAGCGCTTGATGACTCAGTCAAGGGGTAATACAGGAAAGGTGGCGGCGGGGGGGAGGGGGGGGGTGGGGGGGTGGCAATAGGAATCCAAGCACAGATGTACCCGAACAAACTGCGCTACATACGAAGAAACGTTACATAAATCGCCCTCGCCCTGGCGTTTCGCGGGAGTGCTCTCTTTATCTACTGAAGGTGAAGAACATGTACCGTACGGCTTGTAGTATCCACCGTCTCGATACGTCTTGATGGGCAGTGAACTTTTCAAGCTGTCGGCAAACACATCCCCCCCCCCCCCCCTTTTTTTTTTGTCACACGCCCATCTGAAAAACGACAGAGCTTGCTTGTTTTCTTTCATTTCGTAATAAAAACTGACAGGTATCGTTTGCATTGTGTTGTATTGCATGCCTTTTTGGAGGTATTTTAGTACAGGGAACCTAATTCCCAATTTTTTTTCGCAAAGCAATTGAATTATGTATTTTGCTCTAATTATGTCCTGCATATTGTCGCGACTGATACTGCAAGTTCGCAAGGCTGGCAAGGTCGGTCAGTCGGTCGATAAGAACTAAGAAATAGGCCGATAACCGGCCTAATTAAATATGATTTTGTGTTTCTATTCAGAGTCTCTTCAAGGAACGCTCGTCAGCTACCCCGCCAAACACCTTAGGAAAGTCGAAGATCTGTAGTGTCACTCCGATGAAAAACATAGACCAAGGGAAACTTCTATGTTTCTCTTGGTATATGCGTAAAGGGAGAGGCAGGAAATTAAGGGAGACCAACTAGTTTAATCGGTTGCCGGACACGTGGAAAAGGAGGTAGGGGAGTGAAAGAGGCAGATGTATTGAGACAATATGGAGGAAAGGCGGAAGTTCAAATTAACCGCGTCAACTAGACAACTGTAGGCAAGAGCTCGGCGTGTCTACAGTCGAGCAATCAAGTCTGCAGCCTTCATGTACTGCATAAACGCCGTGTGGCTTCCTGCCCTAGATGAGGGGCGAGATCAGGCTCCCAGGCAGTGTGTCGGAACGGAACGAAAAAAAAAAAAGAAAAGAAACGGTATTCTTGACCGGAACGAAAACGTAACCGAAACTTATTAGTTAGTTTCGGAGTGAAACCGAAAAATTTTTGACCGGTTTTCGGTCCAAAGGGAAAGTCGGCCATCCGAAACAACCGATGTCAGGCAACGTCAGAATTAGCGCGTATCTCAGGGGTCCCCATAAGCGCACATCTCAGGCAGGGATAGTGCGAGCGATAGCCGCTCGAGAGCTCCACTAACCCGCCGTTCGGTGCACCAGATCGGCATCGTAGCAAAACACAGGGCTTGTGCGCTGAAGAGCTCATCGTGTCGTTTTCTACGGTTACAACGCTTTGTTACCGAAGTTGTATCGGTCGTTTACGTTCGTTTTATTGGAACAGCGGTCTCGCATTTTGGCGAGTACACTCGATGACGTGCTGCTTCTGAGATCATGCTCAGTGCCTTAATTATTCAAGGCACTAAGCATGATCTCGGAATTCAGAATTCACTTATCGGGAAAAATAAATACTGTGCTTTTATCGTTACTTTGCTTCGAAAATATTTTGTTTTTCGTTCCGGAGCAGAACTAGAACGGAACGTTTTTCAGTGGAACGAAACTAAAACCAGAAAGAAAAACATTTAGTTCCGGCACCCTGCTCCCAGGACTTCGGTTTTGATAAAAGCCCTAAAGTCTAGTTTGCTCAAACCACAGCGGAGAGACTGGCGTTAGAAGAAGCGGGAAAATTGGCAGAGGAGCTGCTCAAAAGCCTCCTCGTAACTGCACTGACTGCACGTATAGATGAGCCAACCAATCGAATGCGATAGCAACACGAATTAGTGAAGGCTAATCCGACCCACAGCTGACACGACAGCGTCACGTCACATCATGTGAGATTTGGAAGTAACTGGAAATGTAATTGAATAAAGAACAGTAACGATATGAAAAAACTTGAAGCAGTGTTGATTTAGAAATATAAGGGCATGTGAAAGTGAATGTTGCGTTCCCAAACAAACAAACAAACAAACAAACAAACAAACAAACAAACAAACAAACAAACAAACAAACAAACAAACAAACAAACAAACAAACAAACAAACAAACAAACAAACAAACAAACAAACAAACAAACAAACAAACAAACAAACAAACAAACAAACAAACAAACAATCATATTCAATGATTATCTTTCAAGTTCACCGAGGAAGAATTCTTTCTGTACTGCGCTATGTGACCACGGATGCGTTATTACGTATTAAAAAAAAGACGAAAAAGAAAAGAAGGGAATAAAAACCTAATGCTGCAGGTCCCGCGCTTACGATGACTTGCTTACTTCAGTGAAAATGACTTAATGATTGCTAATAGCTGAACAGCGAAAATGGTGACAGGCGAGTCGTGTTGTTTAGACGGACCGTTAGTGCCTTCGCTTTTTTCTGACCTACTAAATTTGGCGGCTGGGTAGCGTTAGCGAACTTGGGATCTTTGTTTTCTAGCAAAGAGATTCAGTTGAATGATTTTCTGGAGCCTTCGAGGAGGAAATTTGGCGCTGCCTGAGCCATCAAGATCCTACTTGTTTATTATTGCTTTTTTTTTCGGGGGGGGGGGGGGAGCTTCTGGCTATGTTTATGTGTACTTGGCTTTTATTTATTTATTTTTCACGTCTGTTTACTGTTTCGCCGCAACCGACATGTGCCCACCACGGTGGGAAATCGAACTCACGACCTCGTGCTGAGCGGCAGAAGGCCATAGCCACCGAGCCGCGACGGCTGGTGAATCAAAGAGCGTTGGCATTCGCAGCTTAGTAACGATAGTAGCGACTAGTTAGCCAAACGGTCCGTCTTTCTAATAGGCCAACGACCTCGGTTAACAGCTCTGCATATTTTGGGGGCACGTTCAGAAATCTCGAGAGCGTAAACGCCATAAGGAGGTTAGAAGAAAAAAAAAAGAAGAAGAAAAAATCCTGCGGTGAAAATGTACGCACCGTGTGAACACCATGGACCATTTCCGCCGCACCCTCCCTTTCCCTCTACGCTTTGTGTCTGCCCCGAACATTTCGATCACGCGGAAAACAATTCCCGACCCCCTTCGAACCTCATTCTAGTGCGACTTTCCAAATTGCTTCAGAACTCAGTTGTCGACATTCACACGCGACGGCGACTCTCAAATGCGTGCTCGCGCATAGTCCAACTGCAGGAACCGAACCGTCCGGACCTTTTCGAAGCCAACGTCAACGTCCTCCACAAACCGTAACGCGGAAAGCGCGGCGCGAGGAAGAAGAAGACGTTCGGATGCGTTCACTCGAAGAAGACGAAGAGAGCGGGCCACATCGCCGCCGTAGGGCCATTTGCGCCGGAGGCCCCCTCTATTCGGGGGTGTCCAAGACAATGGGCGCGCATCGGAGGAGGCGCGGGGCCAGTGGGCCGCCCAGAAAGAGAGAACAGGGTCAGCAGTTTCCGGGACGAGCGCTTCTTTTTTTTTTTTTTTTTTTTTCTGGGACGCCGGACCGACGCTGTTGCCGTGGCCGGCGTTGCCGCGGGCCTCCTGCCATGCCTGCCGGCTCCTCACCTCTGGCCCCTCGGTTGGGGCCGCCTCGCCCCTCTGGGTAATTGGGTTGCTTGACGGGACTTCTGGCGGATGGCCTCTGACACCGAATTGACACGGCTTCTCTTCTTCCCAGATGGGCGTCTTCTTCTCCTACGAGAGAGAGAAAGAGATCGGAGAAGCTTCGGCTGCCCATCGTTCTCGCTCGTATAAGGGGGGTCAAGGGTGCAAGCGGCGGGGGATTGCGTGTGCGTACGCCGTTCGGACCGCACTTGAAGAAGCGCGGTAACCACCCCGCCCGGGCGTCTGGCGCGGTGCGCGAAGCGTTTCGCCCCTTCAACTGGGGCTGTTGTACTTTGACTGAAACTACGGATCACTGAGGACGAGCGTGCAACCTGTCGAATTGCGCCTGCGGCTAGGACACTGCAGTACTCATCTGCAAGAGATGCGACGTGAATTTCAGTGACATTGTTATCCGCAATGTCACTCCGCTTTTACACCAGGCTCACCATGGCGCCTACGCTTTAACTAACCTGCAATAACGGTTTACGTGCTGCTGGTCTCCCACTGGAGCAGCTTCTCCGTTATTCCCACAATCAATCAATCAATCAATCAATCAATCAATCAATCAATCAATCAATCAATCAATCAATCAATCAATCATTTACCGTGCCCAGGAACAACCAAGAGGTGTAAGTGCTGGCCCACGCATACATAAAAATAAAAGAAAACGGCAGGGGAATATCGCAAAAAAAAAAAATCTTGAAAAGAACAGAGAGAGGGAGGGATATAAGGAAGGCAGGGATGTTAACCGGGGTGTACATAAAACAAGGCACAACGTGAATACAAAAGAAAAAGGAGGAGAATATGACAGTTGAACAAAATGTGGAACTATGACACATTAACGCAAAGCTCTGAAAAGAACGATGACAACGTTATGAAAAATATCGAGATCATTACATAAGCATTATAAAGACTGCATTCTGAACGGTTGAGTGTTGGTGATGAAAATAAGGAACATGGAAAGCTGATCTGGTTCACTGGTGATCTTGCGCGGAATGCGAAACATGGTACAACTGAGGAAATAGGGACAGCTGTGAAGGATACCGTGAATGAGTTTGAAAAGAAACAGAAGGCAAGCACAACTACCTCGGCAACGAAGTGAGGGCAATGACAATAGCCAACAGTTCTAGAGCAAGGTCCAGTGTCCGTGTCCAGTGACCAATGAACAAACTTTTTCTGGACCTGATTTTTAATGCCACTGTTGGATCTAGAAATGTCATTTCAGCGACCGACGCGTATTCGAGTTGAGGACGACAGATCAATGTGTACAACTTGCGAAACGGTGTAAGAATTGAATTCACTTGATAGTTTGCAAACAGAGCCAAGAGAGCGCATATCCCGCACTGGAACGTGCTTAGTGTAAGCTTTTCAGCTGACGCTAAGGTTGTCTGAAAAGTGCAAGGTTGTCTCAAAAAGTACACCGAGATAATCTTACACAATGGTACAGAAAGAATAATAAGAAGAAATGCTTGTTGTTTTGCGAGTGAGTCATGACTTTGGTCTTAGCAGCATTCAAGGTGAGGCTATCTTTGCACTATTTAGAAAAAGAAAACGGTCAGATTGCAAGATGCGACAGTCATTCTTTTAAGAGTATGAATTTCCTTTAAAATCTTGATGTCATCGGCATATAGAAGAAATGAAAAATTCTGGATAGCGGAAAGGACGTCATTAATAAAAAATTTTAAAAGAGGAGTGGTCCTAATACTTATCCTTGAGGGACACCGCTAGCTGCCATGTAAAAAGAAGACGTTTGACCATTGACGTCAACATAACACGATCTATTAAGAAGATAACTGCGCACGATATTGCCATTCGACGAGTCAAAACCAAAGTGTGTAAGCTTGATCACAAGCAGCGAGTAGAGACTACATACATCAAAAGATTTGCTGAGGTCAGAGTAAATGGTGTTAAGTTGCCCCCTTTGAAGGGCCGGCGCTGATATTTGTGTCATGAAAGTTTCGGGATTTGTGATAGTGGAGCGGCCGGTAAGAAATACATGCTAGAAATGTTACAGGCTACATTAGGACCTACGCGCCTTTTTTTTTAACACGAATGAGTTTTATGCCGGGGTCCACGATTAACTTCCGTTACGGATGTAACAGATGTGAAGTTCGGCGCCAACGAGTAAATATGTTTTGTTGACAGGGATGGCACCGCCATCTACGAACGCTGAAGTACTGCATCGTGACACTAACGAGTGTCGACAGGGAGCGCTTCGGTAGTCACAACGCAGCGGCGGCTTTAACGCGACATAGCCTGTGTTGGCATTTTCCGCAGACATGGTTTGTCTTTCGCGTCGGATTAGCCTGTGGCGCTTCGTCGCCTAGGGAGTGCAGCTTCAACATGCATCAGCAGTGCTTACACGCCGCCTACTGCTTGTAATGCGATGGCCACCAATTAAAAAAAAAACACCGCATATCCACGAAGTGAATGATGATGAGTGGGCGAAGCACCGGGGGATCATTCGGGCAAAACGCCGCAAGCGTTCTCCGGAAGCCGGAAGCCATAGCTTCACGTGTGTGTATGTATGTATATATATATATATATATATATATATATATATATATATATATATACGCAGCCTGGAGTTCACTTGAACTCCAGGCTGCGTGCCCAGGCTAGGGTAATATTCCGCTTTTTCTCAGATCATGCGTCCCGTAAACTTCTGACCCTGTCTGTATATGGACTACATGTAGGTAATCAATGACATCAAGACATCATCATCATCATCATCATCATCATCATCATCATCATCATCATCATCATCATCAGCAGCAGCAGCAGCCTATATTTATGTCCACTGCAGGACGAAGGCCTCTTCCTGCGATCCCCAATTGCCCCTGTCTTGCACTAGCTGATTATAACTTGGGACTGCAAATTTCCTCACCCCACCTAGTAGTCTGCCGTCCTCGACAGCGCTTCCCCTTCTCTTGGCACCTATTCTGTAACTCTAATGGTCGACCGGTTACCTCAATGATATCAATGACAATCAATGACATATAGGAGCTTAAAGAGAAATCGTCCGTGACAAGTTGAAGATGTTACAGATTAAGGCTTACGTCCATCACATCAACCGCCGACGTATAACAAAACTATACTATAGTGTCGGCCTAAAGCACAAGAACACTTCTCACAGCCAGCGAAGCGCATGCCGCGTACTAAAGGGTCAACGAAACCGAGCTGTCAGCGGCCTCGGCTTCCTGCTTCTTTCTTCTCCGCTCTTATCTCAATCGGACCTGGAGATCGCGCGTGCGCCTCATACACGCGATCACCTCGCTCCCCCCTTTTCTCGCGTGAGCGCTGCTGCTGCTGCTGCTGCTGCTGCTGCACTGGAGCGATCCTCACGAGTCAATCGAACGCTCGAGATCAACCCCCCCCCCCCCCCCCCCTCCATCCTCTCGCAGTAACGCGCTTGACGGGACCGAAGACGGGCGGCACCGAAAGTGTGCGGCACTTCACTTGGCGTGGCTCGCTCAGGCCGCGTCCTCGCTCCGAAGGCAGCGACGAACGACGACGGCGGGAGGGGCGGCAAGACGGCGGCATTGACCTCCGCACGGCTCGCGGGGTTGGGCGTCCCACTTGACCGCGAAGCCCGTTTCACCGATGTCTGACGGCGTGTGTACGGTTAACAGGGAGAGGGTTAACACGAGAGAAGCAAGTATGCAAGGAGAAAGGGCTGGCTTGGTTGCACGCGCAGCACGCGGCGCTGTGCGCTGGTCACGTAGTACGACCTGCGCATCCAGTGAACGTCAAGGCCGGAGGCGGCACGTATATGCGTGAGGACGTGAGCGTTTTGCGTAACGCGTGCGACGCGCTAAGTCTAGCGGCTTTCCCTACTGCCAGCTGCTGCACGGTCTTTCGCCGCCTCCTCTCTCCCTCGCTTTCTTTTTTATTTTCATTATTTTTTTGTGGGGGTGTGTGTGGTCTCCGACTTGCTGACGCTTTCGGTGGCTTTCACTCCAGGGAACGCCATAGCAAACCACTGCCGCCTTCTTGCGGGGTCAAATGCCAGGGTGTAGGTTTTCGGCACTGTCCTTGATTTGGCCGCAGTTTCACGGTATTCGAAGAATATCGTAAACCGTGGAATTTTTGTAAAGACGGGGTTTCTGTGCTACTTTCAGTTTTCCTTTTATCTCCTCTGTCAAGTCACACATTTACTTTATCGACAGGCACTTCCCTATGGCACCAACAGGCATATAAACTGGTGGTTTTGACAAGTAAGACTCGAAAGAACACCAGCGCCGTTCTCGGAACGTCGAGTGTGATGCCCAGCAAAATGAATGATCTGGACATCCAAAATTGCTGGAGATCTTGAGCAGATGCAGGGTTCTAAGTAAACAATCTTAATTGCGTCATTTTCGTTCTGTAATATTCTTATGAATATGTTAAATCTTGTGAGAGCTCATGTCCACTTAAGCCCGCGCGCTGCCAAAGAAGGAACCAGGCCAAAGTAGACCTCAGTGCTTGCCGGATGATTTAATGCACTCGCCTACTGAACTGACCTGACTCTTACAAAGGTTGAGTACTGTGGATCGACTTCTAGTGAAATAGCCGACCTTTCAAGTTAAGCGTGTATACGACTAACGGTGCCAGTGCATGTCGAGACATGACGAAGTGTGGAGCTGAAGTACCGGGAGGTCAGCTCGGCCGAAACGGAAGCATGTCAGATGCGCAAGATATACAAAAACAACTATGGACTCTACTGCCAATAGACACTTCCTTTCAGAGTACATGCATGGAGAAAGATACCAGCTGAAAAGCAGGCCAGACATAATCAGTGAAAGAGAGAGAGAGAGAGAAAAGAGACATAGCATGGATGGAAGAAATAAGCTCGGGGAAGTCAGTGATAACAAATAAATAAAATAGCCATAAAGAAACATTGATACGCAAGATGACTGAAACGAAGTTCGAGAAAATCCGGCGTCTAAAAGGCCCTGCAACTTGTAAGCTTTCCTAAAACAAAGTGACGGTCTTGGAACGCTGTGCCAGGTGTAGACAACAAAACAAAAAGGAGAAGGAAAATAAAAATCCACCTGAACGACGAACCGCCCAGAAAAAGAAAACACAAGCACCACTACTGCTGCTCGCGGCAAAACTAGTCCGCTTTCCATTAGAATGGGAAGAAATGGGCTTCAGGGAAATTTCGCACGCGATAGCAAAGAAGGCAACAAGAGCCAACTCGAAGAACGCACGCCAATAATAAAGTAGAAACTCAGAAAGCTTAAAAAAGAATAACAAGAAGAGTCAGTAAAACAAGCATCTCCGCCAACATCAGAAAAAAAAATGATAAAAAATGGACGTTATGTAATACTGAGGACGATAAGATGCCCTCCTCAAGGTCTCCTGAGAGCATGCACTTACAAGAATCAAGTAAATTCAAGGCGGTGGGCGCGCGAGTTTTTTTTTTTTTTTTTTTTTGGGGGGGGGGGAGTGGGGGGATTAGAGAAGAACGAGGAAGTTCCCAGGAAACGGAAGATACACACGAAGTTAGCGATTATGTCAGAGCTCGTCTGTTTGCGGCTCACCTACCGCGGGCCTCATGCATCCGTGAGGGGGGGGCTCGGCGTGTCAAGCCGAAACGGTGCGTAGGAGTGTTTCGGCACTCTACAACGGATGTCGAGCCGAGGCATTCCTGCCCTTAATCCTGACACTTACGTTTCCGTTGCTTGCAGCGCCGCGGCGGCATATGTTGAAAACGCCGAAAACGAGCAAGACCATTAAAACCGCCGCGTTGCGATTCCGACGAACTAAACACCCCAGCAGTGTCGGCGGGTGGTCTCATTCCCTTCACATAGGCCGTATATCTATTAGCAGGCCACGCTAACCTCGTTAAATTGTGGACGTCGCGGCCACCATGTGGATTAAAGCGGCTTAACGTCTGTATGCGTGATGGAGAGATGCCGATAGGAGGAATGCGAAACGTCACCCTACGTAAGGAACGTGGAGTACTATACGATGGCGACCGCATGCAAGTCTGGTAAACCGCTATGCTACATAAATGCAATGATACGGGACATGGAGGATATCAAGTACCAGGCTAGGAGGAAGAGGAGAACGATGCTGCCTATAAGCGTATCTATAGCCTTTGAAGGCGTGCCAGCAATAGCTCCGCCCCAGCGTGTCGTTTAAATGTGCGGGGTTTAACGCGTATGCCACAGAGTTAAAAGCAGCATTTAGACAACGCTTCAAATACAGATCAAGGATATTATGTGGATCAGAAGCAGAATGCCACTCTGCAAGTTTATGCCTGAATCATCTCGCGCATGCACACACACTCGGCGGGGGAACATGCCTTCATAGAATCGCGCCACACAGCAGTCAAATTTCTCCGGGGGTGTTTTGTGATCAAGCGTGAGGTCATCAATGTGTTGCAGTTGAGTATTTTATACACAAAATTCTTCGCAGGCTTAGGAAAATATGAAAACAAGGACAGATGTTTTACATGCTAAACATAAAACGCCTTGCAGAGTAATACTTTGAAAGTCAAGGTTGCGAAAATGCGCCGTTTCACCCGTATAAGCGGAATTACTAGCCAAAGGCTGGTGAACAGAACTCGGAACGGTTTCAGGAGTCGAACATTTGATTATCTTGAGTATCAGTCCATTTGAGCGTATTTATTTTTTTATCGATTTAACGTTGCATGCCGCTTTGCTTGAGCAGAGAAATTATGCTCGATAACATCTGAATAAATAAAAGTATTTCGCGAGTGGCATTCTTAATTTATTTGTCTCCGCCTTTTGCTTTCGATCAGTGATTTTGCTGAAGTGGTCTACCTACCTTGGACCCCGGCTCTCTCAACAATTTCAGGAAGGGTATGGATATCCAAAATAAAGAAAGAAATATGGTCGCACAAGACGCTACTTAAAGGGGCCCTGAACCACTTTTTATCGAAGTGGAGAAAGACACTTGAGGGGAAAATAGGCTATTGCAGAAATACTTTGCCGCAAAAAAGTACTTCAATGCGTTCAGCAGAAGCGGAGTTATTGGCAATCAAACACAGCCTCCGTAGGGCTCCCCCTTCCTTCTTGAATGCCTTGCACTGCGAAGGCTACAGTGGAGTGGGGCGGGGCTACAACGCTCCGTCTACGAAACGTCACCGTGGCGCGCAGTTCAAGTTTCCGATTTTGGTGCCTACGGCGCGCTAAACGTAAGCCAAACGCGGTTGTCCTCAGCAAGCCGCAGTGCGCTTCGCCAGTGGACTCGTGGCGGCTCCCCGCGGCGGCCGCGGTGTAACCGACCGTCGCGACCAATAGCAGCCGCGTATCGAAACATGCTTTATTGCGCAATAAAGCACGCAGAAGAGTGTGAGGATCATGGCCTCTGTTCAAACGAGGGCGTTTGAGAGAAAGGTGACTTTGCGCGCCGCTTGCGAGCTCCACGCACCGCTTACGACAACAAAACTTGACTGAGATGTTCACAGCAGCGTGCGCTACTCACGGACTATGTTATTTCACCAAGCCCGAGGGGTGGTTCAGGGCCCCTTTAAATATGGTGCTGATAATTTGTTCAACGATTGCATCTTCTCCGTGATGGTGCCGAACTACAAGACCTGGATTGACTTAAGGTGCGTATGGGGGCTATCTAGAAATGCACAGACCCTACAGAGCCAGGAGTAGTTTTGCAACAAGGAGTAGGCTCGTTAGAGAAAGGCGAACAATTCACCATATGGACAAATATACAAACGCACCCAGAAAAGAGAAGGAATGTAATCAATGCCGAAGATCCGCGTTCCTCTCGTCTCCTGCGGCTCCGGGCTCCATAAAGGAAGAATTAGAGACCTCGCGTGCGAGAGACAGATCAGCAAGGAGGGATTTGGTTGGCGCGAAGTACGCGGCCCCCTATAAGTCGGCGACGAATTCGAGGGTCAGGAGATTGCATCTGCTCGTGACTCGTCTACTCGATACGCGCCATTTGTGGTGTAAGAAATAAAAAAAAACGAAAAAGTGAGAGGAACCGAACGGAAGAGCCGTGGGAATGCGATAAAGCTGGTATTATCTCGGTTGAAGTACGCGGCAGCGTTTGCTGCCGGTGCAGACGGAGGGAGGTCAAAAGAGTCGCCGAGACGCAAAGCCGCTGCCGTGCAAGACGAAACGAAGAGAAACAAGCTGAAGAAGACCGATGGGAGGCGGTGGGGCCGTAGGAGGAGGTTGGGGAAGGCCATTACGGGCCACCAGACTGAACGACCGGGCAGCCGAACGAAACAGTCGATGACGCGGTCCCGGCGACTTCTGTGCATACACACATGTCCACGCGAACGCAGGTACATTCAGATGAGGAGGCGGGCTAAGCCTGAAAGCGGCCAGTTTCGGAGCAAAAAGAAGAAGGAGAAAAAAAAAATTGTCGCAGAAGGGAGCCGAAAAGGTCAAGACAGTTGCCGGCGCGCCATCTTCAAGAAAAAGGAGATAAAGAAGTGAGGGAGAAACAGTTGGAGACGCCGCCTTGCTCAGGAGCGCCGGCGGGCAGCCAAGTAGGCATGCTGTCTGGGGCAACCCAAATTGGCCAGTCGCCCCCGGCTAGGAGAAGTGTGTCTTCACCGGCGCGCCGCTTTCCTCGGCGGCGGCGGCGAGCAGTTACCGCATGCCGTCGAACGTAGCGTCCGCACGCAGGTTGCCGCTCTCTTTTCCCGTTCCTCTCTCTTCTCTCCACGTCGGCCGGCGTGAGCACCTCTCGCTCACCGGTGGTGGACTTGACCTGGATTCCTCGCTCCGCTGTAGGGCCGAGAGTGCGCGCGTAACTTCTTCCCAAAATCGAACGATGACGCCACGACGACCGGGAGAGGGTGATCGGATAGAGAGAAGGGGAGGGGCCGCGCGTGCAACGCGCGCTCTTGAAGACGGCGATTGCGTCTGGCCGTACAGTTACACGCTTGCTTCGCGCTAGCTTCTTTTCGCCCAGACACGATTCGGCGCGCGCGGAAGCTGCACCGCCGTCCAAACCGGACGGCTGCGCCGCCTTTTCGCTGCGCTCCTTCTCCTCTTCGCATTTAGCCCAGCGAGTTTCGGCTTCCGTAGGAATGCGCGGCCACGTTTCACTGAGTAGTTATCGGCGCGTTAGTAGCACGCGATCAGGGATGTCTAATACGTTGGATGTGGGATGTGTAATGTTGAATGAACAAGTGCGGGAAATACAGTCGAGTTTTTTTCGCGTGACCATGTGGTAAGGGGCTCAAATTCCCTGAAATTACGGCGAAATGGTCAATGAGTACATGCGCTCCATTTGAATATGCTACTCAGACTATGTTTATTCACTGAATCTGCGAATTGAATAGTAGGATTGAATAGTAGGAATTGAATAGTAGGATTGAATAGTAGGATCGCAGTTGGGACCAGGCTATTCGCTTCGTATTGAAAATTTCGAATATTCGCACACCCCTACAACAAACACCACATTGTCCCATAAAAAGTTCGCGTAAACTATGCACTTACAGGTTTCAAAGCGAGTGAATGATACATCATGCTTTCTTGATTGCTAGAAGGTGTCCACTGTCACATGTTTACGATGAGCCACCGCTACCAATGAAAAGCACTTGCGAGGTTGCAACTTTACCACGTAACTGTCTCGGCTCCTTCGTTGCATGCGCATGCTTTGCTGTATTGCATGCTTATGTTGCGGTGAAGACCACATAGAAGGAAAAAAGCGACCTTCTGAGCAAGTGTGGAAAGATATATAATCGGTGGAATAGAGTGGAAGAGCTTAAGCTGAAGTAGAGAGCTCCATTGGGATTTTAACGAAACGTTAAGGTATCATTCATATCATTCACAGCACGGACAGCGTCATTGTGGTAGCTGACAGGAGCTGTTTGACATGTAATCTTGAATACTGTTTGTTGTAGGTTAGACACATTCAAGAGCTAAGGAGTAGTCGGCAGCTTATTTGTGCGTCAACATCTCCTTATTTCATATCAATAATAAAAAAAAACTGATCTGTTATGACGTTTAGTGGGATACAAAGGTCTGAATTCCTGCCAAATGAGGGAAGCCCTTTCACAGGTAGTTTCAGCGCCGTCTTTTTACAAAATTAAAGAAACAGGCTAAATATAAAGCTTTATAATTACTGCAATCCCATAGTTACATTAAGCCGACCAGTCCAAAGGCATTAACCATTATACTATGTTGCTGGAAGTGAGGTCACGGAGACTGCGCATAAAATTTGAAAATACACTTTATTGATTTCAATAAAGTGTACTTGGCCAGTTTTGAGACTTGTAATCCTAAAATTACAAGCTTCAAAAATGCCTACTTAGTTCCTCGCCAAGTGCACGGAAGCGCCTACAAAAGGCGTTCCTCTGCTTCATGGTTGGCCCCTACGCGACAAAAACGTTTCCACTATATAAGAAAAAAAAAGAAAGAACCGTCAAATTCGTTGCAGTGCACGTTTTTTTTCGTCATTATAGCCGTAGAGCGTGCCGTCTACATTCAAACAAAATATAATGCTGACGACGTGTGTAGAATGAAACATAATGACAGCTGTCCTACCAGACATTCGGTGTATTCAGGTTCTTGCGGCACAGGAGTGAGTAATTGGCTATCGCCTTCTGGAGCTAAGCACGGGATCAGGAGTTTCATTACCCGTCGAGGCAGCTCCGTTGCGACGGTGCGGCCAGGCATGCAAAACCGCTTGGGTAATGACCTTTCGGGAAATGTTAATTAGATGCGTCCGTTTGGTATTAAGTAATCCAGAGACCTCTCATATAGACCTCTCTAAACAAATTCAGGACGCAATTTTACAGTTTACACTTGCATCGCTTTATTATGCGTACCAGAGCAAGAGCGAAAGAGAGAGAGAGGTTTATTTGAAGAAAGGAAGAGAGGTCGGCTTGAGCGTTAGTTTGCTCTGGCCTGCTACTCTACACTGGGGAAGGGGGGAGGGGGGATAAAAAGATCGATGAATGATGATATGATAAGCAGGTGCGTATACATGTCCATCACGTTGAGGTCATACTAGAGTGGTTCATCGAGTCCAGTGGTTGGAAGGAAAACTACAGTCGCTTCAATGACCACAGCTCCGCTGTTGGCGTCAAGCCAAGGACCTAATACAATCTCGTCAGATATTGGTCTTTTAGTCACTCGTGAAATAGTAGAAATGAGGCTCTGCCGTTCTTGCGCGTACGCTGGGCATGAGCAAAATATCTGCCCCAGTGTTTCTGGCACTTGGCAGTGATCGCAGTTGGGACCAGTGTCACTGCAGCCGATGATATGCGTATATATAACGTCTCGTGAGTGTAACACCAAGACGAATCCGGTGTAACATACTTGTTATGCTCCTCTTCAGTTTATGAGACATGCGGAACTTAATTTCTGGGTCCCACTTGCGCAGTCGCCTGTGTCGTCGATCAGGATTGGTCCAGTACTCAAGTGTAGAGTTCCGCATAACGCACCGAAGCAGGGCAATCGTCTCTGTTCGTGAGAACGCAATGCTTACTTCTGGCGCATTATTTACAGCTATTTTAGCTTCAGCGTCTGCTTGTTCATTTCCTATCACGCCAAAGTGTGCAGGTATCGACTGAAAGGTGACGTGGTGGCCGCTTTTGGTCGCAATGTCGAGAAGCTTTGCGATTTCTAGAGCTAAACTATAATAAGGCCCTTGTCTCATAACGCACTCAATGGCTTGAAGTCGCAAAATACAGTCCATATGCGAGGAGGCTCTCTTGTAAGGAATCGTATTGCTTCGTGGACAGAAACAAGTTCTGCGGCAGTTGAAGTGGACTTGTGGTCTAATTTATACCGTCGAGCGATGGACATTTGCGGGATGACAAAGGCTGCGGCGGAGGCACATGGGATAACAGAGCCATCGGTATACACGTGTGAAGTACCACTTTATGCTGTAAAAATGTGCGATAGGGTAAGTTACTTAAGGCCAATGGATGAAACACAGGACTTCCTCGTAATTCCAGGAATTTGAAGTTTAACAAGCGGTTTAGGCAGGACCCACGGAGGTGCTCTAGGAATGCATGGGGAAGCGAATCTAAACGGCAGAATGTTCTCATGACGCAATATAGTTCTTAAAAAACTGCAGTTTGGATGTGTGGCAGGGAGTGTTGATAGGGGATGTTGCCTTTGTCGGGTCAACAAGCGTAGGTGCACTCGAAGAGGTTCGCAGAACATAGATACGTTGATGGCACAAGCCCGAGCTTCCGCGATGGTTCCATTCGTTGAGGTGCAGCGTGGTAGGCTCAAGCACGTGCGCAATCCTTGAGCTTGCATGCTCTCTAACGTCCACACACAGCTGGGTCTCATGTTCGAGAGCACCGGCATGCTGTATCTTATATAGCCTATGAACAGGGCTTGTTACAATTGAAGAAGAGACTATTCCGACGGGCCCCATCTTGCTCCTGCCACCACCCGAAGCATAAGGACAAAACTCTTCAGTTTTGACTTCAGTGCAGTGACGTGCCTTGACCAGGATAGTTCACGGTCGATGGTTACACCAAGGAACTTGTGGTGTGTTACATAAGATATCGATGTTCCTTTAACGACTATCGGGTATTTAGTCATTTCCTTGCGCGTGAAGGCAAGCACTGCACATTTTTCAATTGAAAGTGTGAGGCCTTGACGTCGTAAGTACATGGCTGTAATTGTTGCAGACGCGCACGCAGTTGTGGACGCATAGCTCCAGATGCCCATATGCATATGTCGTCGGCATATGCCCTAATGTTTACTGTGTTGGGAAGCTCAGACGCAAGTCCAATCAATGTCACATTGAAGAGAGTCGGACTGAGAACTCCTCCTTGGGGAACACCGCGGTGAATATTTTATTAACCTGTGTCTAGATCGCTTGTCGACATATATACGGTACGGCCGTTGAGATAACTAACGATCCAGTTATATAGTCGGCCACCAATGTCTAAATCGTCTAGTGCATCAAGGATCGCGTAATGCAGAACATTGTCATAGGCGCCCTTAATGTCAGGAAAAACTGCCTCCATTAATCTGCGTCGACATCTTTCCTGTTCAACATTGGAGATCAAGTTGACCACACCGACAATGGCAGATCGGCCTCTTCTAAACCCATGCATAAGTTGGGGAAAGCAGTTATTGCTTTCTAAGAACCACTCTAATCTAGACAGTACCATCCTTTCCATTACTTTGCCGACGCAGCTGGCTAAGGCGATCGGCCTGTAGGAGGAAATTTCATTAGGGCACTTCCCTAGTTTGAGCAGTGCAATAATGCGGCTGCATTTCCAATTGGCAGGAACATTTCCTGATTCCCACGATATGTTATTAGAGGGCAACAGGATATGTCGTGCTTCTGTGCCAATATGACGGAGTGCAGAGTACGTGATTCCGTCTGGACCCGGAGCCGATGAGCGTCGGGAAGAAATTGCAGCGTCAAGTTCTTGCGTCGTAAAAGGCGCCTCGAGACGCTCATCAGGTGACGGGGGTGCAATGGTTCTAAGATCTTCAATTTCGGTATTAGAGGTAGCCACCACAAGTTTACAGTATTCATTGGTCACCTCCAATTCACTCTGGCCTTGATGTAGAGCCACTGCACGGAATGGGTGGCTTTGTTGTGGACTCGTCTGCAGACTTCGTACTACGCGCCAGATCTTAGATAAAGGCTGGCTTGGGTCCAGCGAGCCGCAGAACCTCCGCCACCGCTGCCTGTATAGCTTGTCGAGATGTCTAAGAACGTGTCGTTGCGCTCGGCGACTGGCTGAAAGGTCTGACGGAGACTTCGTTCTTCTGTATAGTCGTTCCGCGCGGCGGCGGATTGCACGAAGGGCCTCGTATTGTGAATCGCTCGCTGATCTGCGCATCAGTAAGTTAACTTGTCTCGTTGTGTCACGCAGAGAAGTAGCAATGATGTCCTCAACCTCGGATGGTGTAGGCGTGCACTGACATCCGTTTTTGATAGATGCCTTAAATAAAGTCCAGTCTGTTTGGTGTGTGCATCATGAGGCCGAGCGGCGGAACCAGCTAAATTGAACGTATGTTGGGAGGTGGTCACTTCCATGAGTTTCTACATCCGTGTACCAATATACAGTTGACAGAATGCTTCTGTACACAAAAGTAAGGTCAAGGCAGCTGCTGTAAGAAGTTCCACGAATGAATGTAGGTGACCCGTCGTTGAGCACACTTAGTCCCTGATTACACATGAAGCCGGCCAAATCTTTGCCACGACAGTTCACTGCAGCGCTACCCCATATGGGATGATGTGCGTTAAAGTCACCAATCACAACGTGCGGACCTCGTGCAGTTTGCAGCACAGACATCACCAGAGCAAAACTGAGCTTAAGGAATTTGGTTATATTCGCACTGCGTTACTGCCGACAGTGTCACACGTTTCCTTTTCTTTTTGGCTATGGTGTTGGGCTGCTGAGCACGAGGTCGCGGAATTGAATCCCAGCCACGGCGGCCGCATTTAGATGAGGGTGAAATGCGAAAACACCCGTGTACTTAGATTTAGGTGCACGTTAAAGAACACCAGGTGGTCCAAATTTCTGGAGTCCCCCACTACGGCGTGCCTCATAATCAGATCGTGGTTTTGGCACGTAAAACCCCATAATTTAATTTATTTTTTTTCATTTTCTTTTTTTTTTGAGTGGCGTTTAAACCACGACAAGGCCGACAAACGAGCGCACAAATTCATGGCACGTGCCTCGCAACCACTTCGCCGTAACACGGAGTATGAAAAAAAAAAAAATCTCGAGCAAGAACTCACAGCTCCTGTCAACGTGAGACAAGCCGAATGTTACAATATGTAGCCTCCGCTGACTTACATACAAGTGTATGTAAACCCTTAGAAGGCTGCGTTTGCGGCAGGCAGGTCCGTGGGCGTGAAGAAAATGGTCGCTCAGAATAGTTGTACTAACTGTGACCGCTGCACTGAGACACATTGACAGCTACAGAAAGGCTGGCGCCGCTGCCCGCCGGCCCACTTGAGAGCTCGAGGTGTACAAAGGTGAAGAACCGTTGTGTTTTGTTGATACATTCTTTTCTGTCGGGTCGTTTCTGTTTGTGTGAGCTTAAACGACCAGTTCAAATAAAACTTTGGTTTGGGATATAACAAGGGCGCCATGCTCATGATCGAACGTGCTATTATTGACGACCCTTGCAGGGACGTAAAGGGCCTCCTGGGTCTGGATCTTATCAAAGCGTTTGATATGGTGGCGCATAAACATAACATGCATGAAATATCAACCTTGAACCTGGGAAGAAATTTTTACAATTATGTGAGGTCCTTTCTAGCTAATCGGACAGCTCGGATCAAACTCGGGACAGTCACAGGCGGTCCACACAATTTAGGCAACAGCGGCACGCCACAAGGTTCGGTATTGTCCCCACTCCTCTTTAACATTGCCATGCACAGGCTCTCGGAGGAATTGGCCAAAATCCCGAGCTTGGGGCACGTCATATACGCTGACGATATCACAGTGTGGGTCCCCGGGGGTCACTCGCTGCACTAGAGGAGACACTACAGGCAGCCGTAGACACCACAGAATCCTTCCTTAAGGGCACCGGACTCAGGCTATCGCCTAGTAAATCTGAGCTGCTGCTCTTTAGACAGGGGAGACAGGGTGTTAGGAACCTTGCGCCTTTAGAAACTCTGCCAATTAAAATCACAGACAACACAGGACGGGTCATACCAAGAGTGGACACAATTAAAATTCTGGGTCTTCTCATTGACGCAAGGAGCTGTAATGCTACGGCTCTAAACCGTCTCACAGGGCAGGCCAACAATACTTTAAGGCTCCTGGGCAGGGTCTCAAATCGAAATGCAGGTCTCAAGGAGGACAATCTCATCAGAGCATATCAGGCATTCTTCGTCAGTCATGTCACGTACATTGCATCATACCTGAACTGGGGGAAAGGAGAGAAGGCTAAGCTGAACACGCTTATACCCTCCGGACTCAAAAGGCCTCTGGGGCTCCCGCACGGAACGAGTACCGAACTCCTCAACAAGTTAGGACTTCATAACACTATAGATGAGCTCATTGAGGCGCATTCGATGTTACAAATTGCAAGACTATCCAACACTAAGTCAGGGCGCAAAATTCTAGATGAAGTCGGAAAGATGAAGCCTAGAGGAGAAGACGTCTCTAAGTTCAAACTACTCAAGGAGGTGGAGACACAATTACTTCTGGACCCCATGCCTAGAAATATTCATCCTGTCCACAACAAGGGCAGAAGGGACGCCAGGGCCAAATGCATTCTGGGTAAATTGCGCCAAAAACAAAGCTCAGCTCTTTCTGTCGATGCAACTAGTTATTGATCAGACAACCGCTACGCTATTGCCATGGTCGATGAGAACGGTAAATTAATACGCGCGACGTCACTGAGAACGAGCTCAATTCATGCCGCCGAAGAAGCAAGCATAGCACTTGCAATTACACTGAGGAGGAGCTCCACGATTTTCTCCCATTCCCGTACAGCTATTAGGAACTACTCAGCCGGCTCTGTCTCAATGGAAGCCCACAAGTTACTTATACACAGTATTAATACTCATAATTACGAGCAACTGGATAGCTCACACCTAGTCGGGTTTCCGGCTCATCAGGGCCACTCGGTCAGCCCCAATGGCTGCAATCCTAACGAGCAAGCTCATTCTGCTGTGCGAGATCTCACATGCCGCGCATCAGATCAGGAACTGCTCCAGGATGACTGCGGCTCCTACAAAGACCCACTTAGTACTTTTCACGCGATCACCTCACACTATAGGGACGGCAGGAGGTTTTTACCTCCTCCCCCCATCAGAAGCTGAACCGTGCTCAGGCAGTCACATTAAGAATGATTCAAACTAAATCTTATCCTACACCTTTTGTGCTTAACAAAATTGACCAGGAGCTTCCCGCGGAATGTAAAAGTTGTGAACACACTCCGTGTCTATTTGATCATATGTTCTGGCTGTGCCCCAACCAAAGGGCTTCGGACCTCAACAGTGAGGAGGTCTGGAGTCGACGCATATCCAGCGAAGTCCTCCAAGATCAACTCCTGGCCGTCCGGAGAGCTCACGTACGGCATCGGGAAAACCTTTGGCCTACCGGTGCCTACGTGGGCGGAGCCACTGACTTAGCCTGGGGGCTTTTGCCCTCGGGCCCTAGTTTCTCTGGACCAAAATAAAGTTCTTGCTATGCCATGCCATGGGATATAGTCGGTTCATTTTGAATGTATGGACCAAGCAGCGTGCAAAAAACATGGACACAGACGGAACACAGAAAACAGAACGAGTGCAGTATACAGTGTATACAGTGCACATCATTTTGTACGCCGTATTGTTAGATGTCATGCGCCCGTTGACAGATGACTATTTATCCCATTTGTTCGTCTTGCTCTCTGGCGTAATTTTACAAAAAAAGTACAATATTTTATTGCACCTGCTATCATCTCGTGCTCTGAAAGGATTCCGAAAATGAAAGAAGGGGAAACGGCAGGAAATAGGAAATGATTAAGAAATGATGCGCGCTCACACATAACAGCGTTCATCGTGCAAACAAAGGCGGCTGCATAGCTCAGTCGTCTTTGAGAAGTGCCCTCGCGGCTTCTTGTGCGCATGAATACATAATACAGTCCATGGTCCCAATACCGTCATTCCGTAAACGCTCTGTCGTCCGGTCGGCCTAAAGCAGCACGTAAAGTTTGTATTTTATCGACAAGAGAACGGAGGGTAGATGAGGAGATGTACTATGGTGCCGTCGCGATGACAAGAGTAGCATCAGGCAGTGCCCATCGTGGCGATACGAAACCAGTGGGCATTTGTATAGGCGACAAAAAGCCGCAAAAGAAATTGCGTTGTTACGTCGCATTCAAGAGACCGGGTGGTAGTCAAAGGCGCGATGAAGTGGCTAAGGGAGTGCAGTCGCGAGCTGCCACATTGCGCTGAATTCCAATGATCTTATGCTTAACACCAAACGAAATACAAACACTTCCGTTCAGATAGTTTATGTGGATAATGACCAGTATAATAGAGTATAGTGAGCGATAGGTTATAGCAGCAAAACAATGTCAACGTACATGCAACAGGAATTCACAACGTAAACACTACAGATAAATAACTATATTACACGAGGAGAAAGAAGGTAGACTTTTTATTTGAAGTTGAACTTGAAATTCTGGGAGAGCTTCATTTCTGAGATAACGTGTATTAGAAATCTTAGAGCCACAGAGTTCAATTCATCTGCTAATACGGACATTATAATTTTACGACTAAGATAAATGAGAAATAAGACCTTGCCTCATACTACGTATTGGTATAGAAAGTGGGCCAATAAGAATAAAGAGTTTTTAACTACTGAAAATGAGCCGTATTAGTGCACCAACATTTTCTTCTTATAAGCAAAAGAAAAAAAAAGAAAAAGCGTAACAGACAAATTGAAAGTTAGCAAATACTTGCTTCTGTAATGAGAAAAAATTATGCTGAAACTCGTTTGGAGTTGTCCAAGTATGCGTAAGCATAGTGCCACTTGCTAATCTCGACGCATACGACGCGACGTATGTTGTTTACCGCGATTGACGAAGCAGTAGACGATTAATTAAATTTGTGCTTTATTGGCATTGTAATCTGTTTTGGCTCTTGATGTGAGGTATAAACCCTTATTAACCCCTATCGATCGTTATCAACCTGATCAGACTCGATTAAACCTTTATCACCTCTTGTCTGTCCTTGTTAACCTTATCGGACATGATCTCACTCTTGTCAACCCCTCTGTGCTTATAAACCTTATCGGACATGATCCGACCCTTATCAACCATTATCGGTCGTTATCAACCTTATAAAACTGGATCCGACCCGTATCTATACTGTTATCTGTCAATCTTATCGGGCATGATCTCACTCTTATCAACCTTTATCAGTCTATATCAGCATTATCGAACTTGATACGAGCCTTATCAATCCTTATAAGTCATTATGAACCTTATTAGAATTGCTTCGACCATTATAAGCGCTGATCGCTCTTAAGCACCTTATCCATCCAGGTCGAACTATTATCAACCGCGATCAGACCCATATAATAACCCCTCATCATCCTTGTTAACTCATTGAGTGTTTATCTGTGTGTTGATGAAAAGCCAATCGGACACTGACACCCGCGTAGAAAGCAGATCACATCGCGTTTCGATGAACATTTTTAGTTCTTATTCATCACCCGTCGCGGTGGCTAGGTGGCTATAGCATTCTCGCTGCTGTGTCACGGGTTCGATTCGCGGCCGCGGCGGTCGTATTTCGATGAACGCAAACATGCAAAGCACACGTTCATGTATATCTAGACGCACGTTAAAAATAAATCTTTTGCTCGGGGGCTCCTATCTGGAAACTGAGAAATCGTTTCTCTCTGTAACCACTGACCGAATTTTATGAGGTTAGTTATATTTAACAAAAACTTATAATCAAGTGCCGGAAAGAAGCATCGTTTTTATTTAGGCCGCCGAGTTTTTAAAAGCAAAATTCATGAAAATCGCAAGAATAATAAAAAAAAACGAGCCTATCAAGTTTACAACTGTGTGAATCGGCAGTGATAAACGTTATCCCAATTCCGCAAACTGCATCTAATACTACATCTAAAGCAGACAAGCGTTCTGTCTTAAATGTAACAAATTTGACTCAGATCGTTCCAGGTTTTTCTCATAAAAAAGTTTGTGCGTTTCTCATGTACATGTGAATTGGTAGCATTGGAGTTGTCCCCGGGCTAAAGCTTTCTTTTAAGGAAACCAGGATGGTCAAAATTAATCTAGTGCCCTCAACTACGGCGATTCTCAAGTTTCGAGACGTCAAGCTAATACATTTCAATTTTAATTTAGTTCTTAACCACGGTACCGCATAAGAGTTCCTTCCTTGTTAGTATGCCGTCGTAACACGCACTTAAATCGTAAGGGACAATAACCTCGCTGCGTTTCTCCTGCCCCCACTCTCGTCTGGCGGGCATAGTTTTCTTTAGCCCGCTTACGACCAATGTAATAAGACAAACTCGCAGAAAAAAAAAGTGTGGAGGCGGTGACGAACGTACACGTCAATATACTCCTGCTGCTACCTCCCCTTTGTGCTGTAATCGTCGGTCCATCGGCGACATCCTTCTCACGTTTCGGAAGCCTCCGTATACACGCTGGCGCAGCAACGACCGAAAACAGCACGAAAACTGCCTCCCCCCCCCCCCCCCCCCCCCCGCGCGCGCTTTGTTCGACCCGCTCACCAACGCATCCTTTCCCCTTCGCACTCCGAGACGTTCGACAATGACTTACAGTACTATACGCATTGAAGGAGGCATCAGCCGGACAGCAGCGTGCAGAAAACAAAGGGATCCGCGAGCCGGAGGGCGATGACATGCAAGGAGAGAGAGAGACCTTCCAACCCACTTTCCTCCCGATGGCGTAATGATGGCAGCAGCTTCGCTCCAGATACGACCAGACACGCGCTGGCCGGCGCTGCGAGCTTCCACGCTGCCGCCGCGCGGCTGGGCAGGAAGGAACCAGCCGAGGAAACGCCAGCGACAGAGAGGAAGGCGGGCTTTGCCGCACGACGCGGCAGCGCTGCGGTCGTACACCCCGAAGCCGCGCCGCGAAACCACGACGACAACGAAACGAACGGAAGGCGAGCACTTGACGGGTGTCAAGGGCACGCACGCGCCGAGGCAGCTGTAAGAATACTGCACGAGACCTCGGTTGCTCCTTACGTCAACTTAAATTTCCTTTTTTATTTGCCCTCGGGTTCTGGTTCTCGTGCGTCATGACGGCTGTTATTCGCACCAGCGCCGGTGTCACTGAGCGCATAAAGACGCAGGCGCTTTACCAGTTGAGCACTGTTAAGGTTTCCCCCGCATTTCTATGGAAACGCCGTAATCGGATATAGTTCGCAGCTTTTCCCGGCGTAGTTTTTCTCTTCCTGCTGCGCTTGGGTCTGTGACCAAAGGGAGCGAGATGCACGTTGCACGCGTGCTCGCACGAAGCGAGTAGTGCCGAGGCGTTCGTGCCTACACGGTTTAAATCAGACGCGAATCCCCAACAACGCTGACGGAAGCACGTGGCCATAGCCGCCACCGCCGTCTTGGCGATTCCGGGAAGCCTGGCCTGCGGGCACAATGTCATGGCTACGCAACTCTTGGAAAGGGTTCGGGAGGATACACTACGCTGCTGAAAGCGCGATGACAAAAAAAAGGGCATTTCTTTCGTTTTTGTTTTTTTTTATTCTTGCCGCAATCGAGTACTTACTGCGAGGGCTTCGTGGTGGAAATGAGCAGCTAAACCTACAGCTCAAGCGATAGCGTTTATGTATGTTACAACGCTTCAGCGATGAATCTATACTGCAAGCGTGCCACTGTGAGCGTGTACATAAAAGTTGAGGCAGTAAAAAAAAATTATTTTTGGTAGAATAAATTCTTGGCTGATAAGCTATACTGAAGTAGACACAACGACAAGCGACAATTCACTAGATTCACTAAACTACAACAATAAGCAGACAATGGAAGCGCTCATTAGTAGGACATTTCTGTGGCACCGTTGGTGCCTATTCATATTGAAATAATTGCGTGTGTTGTGTGTGCGTGTGTGCATGTGTGTGTGGGTGTCTATATTATCCGTATGCAAGGCGATGTTTGTGTCTGTGAACGACACCGGCTACTCTTTTTAATTGAAAAGCGTTCTTTGCAACTATTGCACCACTTGGTGCACTCATGTACATTATTACACTTTTCACCCAATACCAGGAGTGCTATGCGAGACCATCAGATAGAGCATTAAGAACAGCATCTCTCACTCTCTCCGTTGCGACCAGAACAAATTTCTTAAATGTCTTGGCGTTTTACGTGCGAAAACCACGATCGGATCATGAGGCACAACAAATCTCTTGTAATCAATGAATATTAGGCTACAGTAGGTTTACAGAAAAGCAAGCTATTGCGATTTTCGCCCCGTCTTTGGGCGGCTGATCAGAAAACGGCGAGAAAAACGGCAGACGAAAGCGACACCATCGTATTGCGCAAAAACATCGCCGGCCTGATGGGACACAACTTTTCTCCCACCTTGTATTGGGATATGTTGCACTAACGTGATGCCATCGCGGTATTTATGCTGTACCGATACAGTCGCATACGGCTCTGCATTACAGGTGTTGCGTGATCGCATGAGTGAGCCAGGAAGGTTAAAAGAACAACAGTATGCACCACGACCACGAAAGCGTACATACATACATACACGCAATACCCTTTTGCTAGACCTTTACCTCTTGCATTGAACAGTCTCCTTTTTTTTTGTTGCGGGCTACATAGTAAAGTGGAAGACCACACGGAACGTATATCTGACGTGTTTTCGACATTATGTCTCACGACGTCGGTGCCGTATATAGTGAAGCGTGCTGACCGTGGCACTTCTATTTCCGGCAGAAATGCGTCCTATGTTGTAAACATGTGCCCACCACTTAAGTGGGCAGAAGACTGCACGTGTGTCACGCATGGTTCCTGCCTTCATTGCGTCAGTGCGGGGACAATGAACAGCGAGTGTAAAAAAAAAAAGAATGATAGATCGCCACCTGTTCCGGACGGGAAGCAGTTCACTAGTGCTTTGCGTGAACACAGTTGCTCACGCGTTGTCCGACAACTTTGTCGGACAACGCGTGAGCAACTGTGTTCACGCAAAGTGAAAAAACTTCAAAACGTTGTCCGACAACTTTGTCGGACAACGTTTTGAAGTGATCAAGACAGGGGCACGTCACAGACCTCCTGGAACAAGCTGAGTAGGTAGTGAACAGGGCGCCTAAAATAACGTACCTATAAAAAAATTACGCAGATCCCATACACTGTGGGAATCAATGTACTGCGAAGCATTTTTGCTGGTAGCATGGCTATGCAGCGTCGCTTCGGATTCTGCGAAGTGTTACCAGATAGAGGAACATGTTCGTGTAAGGCGAGAAATTGCCATTGTGACGCAGGCTGTGACACGACAGCACCAAGGCGACGACGATAGCATGACAGCGATGGTCCGACCTTTGATTTACAGAAATGTTAAGGTGCTGGGCTGAACAAGTAACAGCTTTGATGTCATGCAATGCCTATGTTTAAGGAGTACATCGTTCAGAAGCTGTGAAATGCAAACACCAAATCAGGTGAACACGCAGAGTGAGACGTCGGCACGGCGATGTCATGAGTGCTTAGGCGGTGTATGACGCTGGTTAAGTCAAGAATGGGAATGAGAGGTTTGTGCAAACAGAAGTAGCACACATATCCGTATATACCTAATCATTCTATGGTTCTTGTTCCCCAGTGGCACATAAACATTCTGGAGGAGTGGCCATGAACGGGCACATAAATCACCGCGAGTAGTTTGCTTGGAACGTGGGCGCACTGCTACACTTCGTTCGAGTTGCCGCCGCAGCGTGCCACCGAGGGCGTATCGGCGCGTTATTAAGGCCTAAGAATAGCGCTGCAGTCTCGAGGCCCAGCATTAGGCTGCGTTATTAGGCTGATGAATCGCTGCAGTCTAACTACGGCCCAGCTCAATTGTGAGCTCAGTGTACAGTCCCTGCGTGTCTTCTTTTTCTTCCTGCGGTTGGACGGCCGCTTGGACAAAAATACAAAAAAAGTGAACAAGGCCTAATTGCTGCGGCAGCCAACAGTCGCGCTAATTTCTCGCACGAGAGGTCATCGCGTGTCGGGACAACCTGGAAGCTGCGCGATAAATCATCCATTACATCAACCGACAGCACCACCCGAGGGAAAGGCGAGGCGCTCCCGAAAACGTGTGGAAAACACACACGCGGGTCCCCCCCCCCCCCCCCCCCCCCCCAACGCAATTTGTTGCATTTCGTCTCGCACGTGCCGTGACTCTGCTCTCTCTCTGCAGGTCAAACTCGCAGCAGCCGGTGCAGTAGCAGTGAAACAAAAGAGAGGGAGAGAAAAAAAAGAAAAGAAAGAGCATATTCTGCGGTTTTACGTGCCAAAACCACGATCTCAATACGACACGCGCCGTAGTGGGGGACTATACAGATTCATTTTGACCACCCGATTTTCCTTAACGTGCACATAAATGTCTGCCCCACCGAAATGGGGCTGCCGCGGCCCGGATAGCATGCTCAGCAACGCAACGCCGTAGCCACAGGGCTACCGCGGTGGGTCGAAAAAAACAAACAAAAAACTGCGAGCGCATAAAGACGATCGTAAATGCAGACACAGCGCATGCGTTAACGGTGAAGCTTGTTTTTATAAAAGCCAAGCTTTCCATGCCTTTTCCCCAGGCTTCACTTCGTTGGTGTGTCGTCCCGAGTAGATTGTGCATAATATATGATGGAATTTCTACCGACAAAGTCAATAGTGCGAGTGAGTGCATTTCTGTTTTGCCCATGCAGTAAAAGAATTAATAGCTGTATGAAACCGCTACATGTAATGCACGTCGGCTCATGATCATTTTTCTAAAGCGCGCAAAACTCTTAGCGGGAGGCTTATTCTTCACATGTTGATATTGCTTTAAATTATCGATGGTGTTTCTTATTGTGTGAATCGCCTTCCATTTAAGTTTCCCGTGAGGAACAACAACAAAAAACACCACCCAAGCACTCTGTACAGATGGTTAACCAGCGAAGCTGAAACGTGCGGCCCCGGTGTTTAGCAGTGGGTTAATCCCCATGCTGTATTGAAGCGTTTCTCAATTATTGGTTACATGTTTGTGTTTCTAGTGGAACGCAAGCGCCATTGGCGGGCGAATGCTGCTAACCACGACGCCGAGCTAACTGGAGGTATCGAACGCATGCGACAACGGCGAGTCGAGGAGGCGGCGTTGCGGGCAGAGCAGCGTTAACGTAGCAATGGCAGGAACGCGTTGGCCCGCTTTCGGAGAGATTTTCTCGAGCGGCACTTTGGCTTCGGCTGCAACGAAACGCCCACGTTGAAATCGCGAAGTGGAACGCAAGCTCCAATGGCGGGCGGATGCTGCTAACGACGACGCTGAGCTAACTCGAGAGATCGAACGCATGCGACAACGGCGAGCCGAGGAGCCGGCGTTGCGGGCAGAGCAGGTACGACGCAGAGAACGACGTCACTAACGGCGCTGCCAATGGCGTGCGCGCTTGAGTGCGACGTAGAGAACGACGTAACTGATGACACAGCCAATGGAGACGTTTATCAAAACACGGGACGAACGGTTTCTCGTTTAGCCTAGCAATATACAGCTTTCGTTGTAATACAACTAGGTGCATAATTCAGTTCTCTCAGGACGATGGGAAAGCACGCATATGGAGCCGCGAGCACTTATAGTGTCCATGTTAAAGTCTAAGGCTCCGCACGTGACAGTTTCTCCCTCGACACTCGATTAAGGTCTGGAACACAAGACGTATGGGTGCGTCATTCAGGCCTAAGAATAGCTGCAGTCTCGGCGGCTGGCATTAGGTGGTGGGCTCTCGTTCGCCGCTAGCAACGACACTGACGTCGTTGCAGTACACGTATTACAACTACGGTCTTGCAATTTATTACAGCTAACATGTGAAGGAGAAGGTGGACTCCTCAAAAGCCGCAGGGCCACATGTCGAGACGTCGCCTCCCAATTCAGTAGACACTTGAATAAAAAGAAACAGGAAACACTTCGTTGAGCTTGAGGAGTGATCTCTATTTCATGTCGCTTTTGGGAAATCTGAGAGATGAGATGCGAAAGGCAGAGAGGTCAACCTGAAGATAGATACCCCGTTTGCGACCCTGCACTGGGGAAGGGGTAAGGGGAGTGTGTACTTGCAAAGTACACGAACCAGCATAGTGTACATATAGCCATTGATGTTTACAATATAAAAATTGCAGAATGCATCTTAATGTTACTTAGAGTTTCTCTGTCGACAAGCCGATTCGCCAGACTAGCAGAGAGTAGCAGGGCGGCGTGTAAGTGTTGGTGAGAGGTCCGTCAGCATCGCACTGCATTATTTACCTACGTTACCCTGACTTTGTTGTGTGATTTTCCTTAGCCTCGAATCGAGTTGTTTCAAGGTCTCATTATTTGCCAGCTATCAATCGGCGATGTAACGTAACGTGATGTTCGTGTCACAGCAGCTGAACGAAATATGCCAGAAAAACTAGCTTAAGTTCATCGGGTGGACCTCCCGAGGACATCTTTGTCATGTTGAGCTTGTTCCTTTCATATGGAATAAGTAGTGACATGGGCGGTGTCACTTGTGGCGGCGGCTGCTGGCAAAGAAAGTTACAGCCTTTCACTTTCTGTTTGTTTTCTTTGTGGACCGTCACTCGCCGCTATAGCAATGCCACTGCCGTCAATGCTGTACACGTTAAAACTAACACGTGAAGGGAAAGGAGGCCCGCTCAAAAGTCGCAAGGCCAGCCAGTTTCGGAAGCCACCTGAAGAAAAATCTTCGATGATACTCCTTTTAACATCGCGCCTTCATTCATGGGTTGACACAGCAATCTCAAAACTCTGGCTTTTCGTATTTCCTCCGGCCGTTTCCGATACACGGTGTTGGATTGCGCAAAGGCGCGATGCTTATTAGTGGTCGCATTTTCGGTGTCTACGCACGACGACCAATCGACGTCACCGCAGTCCGCGAACGCGAGAGTCAGCCAATCGCCATAGCTGCGAATGACGCGGCTGTCTCTGCCATTGCGTAAGCTTGGCGCAGCACACCCAAGAGAAGCAGCTTTAGAGATGGGCTCGTTGCGCCGGCAAGCGCGCCCAAGCGGCGGCTGCCGTAGCAAGGGGCTCCTTTAAAGAAGCAACGGCGAGTGGTGGGCGCTGGTCATTTATAACACCGAGGCGCGGCGGCGCAATGTTGCGCAAGCGCTATAAGCTGGCCTCGGGTCATTTCCCGCGTGGAGCTGGAAGAGGCTCTGCACCCTCCGCCGCGGCTGAGACGCGAGGGGATGCACCACCGCGACGAACACGCCGCCAACAACGCTGAAGAAGGCGGCTCGAGGTGGGCCCTCCTCTCTCGGCTTCGCTGCTCGACGCGCTCCAATCTGGAACAGAGCGTGTCTGGGAATCTAGGTTAGCCGGCACACACGGAGCCCCGGGCGGCGGCGCCGGCAACGTTTTCACTGGGACGGAATGCGCGCGCTCAGTGCGTCCCCTCCTCCCCCTCTCTTTCACCCTCCCGTTCATTTTTGTTTTTTTTTTTATTAAGAGAAGCCGAGATGACCAATGTAAGCATTTGGAAAAAAAAAAAATGAACAGAAGAAGGAAAAAGAAGAGGCACAGAGAGGGTGGTGAAGCTTTGCCCGGAGGTGACCCCCAGGAAACCGTACAGTGTCGGTGCTACTCTGGGAGGAGGAGGAAGAGGTGGCGGGGAAGGGAAGGGGGCGGTCGTATCCTTGGGCAGCGCCGGCATCTCTTCTTTCCGTATCATGGCCGCGTGTAAAAAAAAAAAAAAAGTGTTCTCTCCCACGGTCCCCTGGACAACGAAAGAAGCCATCTTCTCGCGCGTGGCGGTCGTGCCCGTGCATGAATCTGGCGGATGGCGCGGCCCGTACTGGTTGCCGCGCTTCCATCAGCCGGCCGTTCCTGCGTCCGAGCTTGAGCGGGCCGTCGTATACGTTCATTCTTGTTTTTTTGAAGACATCCCGTTTGCTCGCCTATACTTTATTTCTTCGTCTTTTCTTTTTTATATATATGTTGTCGCTGGTTTCTCTCTCCTTCTTCGGGGCGGCCGCAGCAGCTTGTCGAATGGGGCGGTGTTCGCGCGGGTGAAAAATGGTCGCAGTCGGCTCAGTTTGGTCTCGATTTCGGGTCGTTCGCGAGCGTGCTGCCGCCGATTAGCGCGCGCCGTGTAATGCCGGTCGTGGGAGGACCGGGCAGGCTCGCCGGCAGGTTCCTCAGAGCCGCGAGCTTGTTGGAAGGAACGTGCTGCATGCAACGCCTGATTCTGTCCCGCCTCTCTTCACTCGCCCCACCTGGGGGCCCCCAGAGTAAAGCGAATTCCCGGCCATTTATGTGTCCTCCTCTTGTTTTTATCTTCCTTCGCTCGTTCATTCGCCGCCACGGTCATTCACACAAGCAGCGGCCAGCGTTTCTTTCTTCGCTTTGGGCCCCCAATTGGGGAGCCCACAAATCTCTGCTTCGTTGCGGCTGCGCCGAGTGCTTTCGGCTGTTTAGGAGATGGTGCTAACGTGTCTCGGATGCTAAGGAAAGCGAGCCAGGCGGGACCACCAGAGAACAACGCTATGCGCAAAACCTGCCAGGTGACTCTCTCAGCAGTTTCGCTCGAAGACCGCAGGCTCCGTTCCTTCTGGGCAAAAGCGGAAAACAATTAAGCGTCCAAGGAGGCGACCAAAGGGAATGCGCAGGGGCATTCATCTAGGCAACATAACCATTTCTTTCATGTCGTTTTCGAGACATTACCCGATAACTGGTGACTCGAGTGGGTGATCGCGAAATGGTCGAGAAAGGGGCTCGATGTCTAAGCTGTGGAAACTAATCACAAGCGCTTACAATGGCCTGAGTTGTTCGTAGAGTCACTATGCTCTAGTGTGAGCCTATCAGAACGCTTTATAAAGTCATACTAACACTGTTCCCATAGATCAGGCGACTGGTTGCTCGGAAAGGGGTTGTTACGAATTCTTTCCGTATACACTGAAAGTGGCCGAGCTCGCAACGCGAAGTATGCAACTCGGCGTACATTGTTGGTTAGATCCCTGTGGTGCGGGTATTCTAACGGTAAGGTTTTATCGGCAGCAAAAATTTACCCCCGAGGATTGCATAACAGGTGCAGAATGTAGCACGAATGTCCCGGTATTATAACCAGCGCACACAATGATTCAAGGTCGCTGTATACAATTGACGGGACAAGCTCTGGTCCCTTCTATTGCAGATCGACCAGTCTCGTTTGATGATCAGGGTACAATGAAGAAGTCCTGAGACTGAATGCCCGCCGCATAATAGCGTTGCCATGAAACCATACTGTGCTTATTTTTTCTATTGTTATGGTGCAGCGAGCATTGTCGACGGCATTAGTCAAGTTGAAGAGGAGTACGACATAAGGCACTTAGAACGGATTATGGGCTACGTTGACTATCGCGCTATATTTTGTAAATCGTTTCTAAATATATTTTCATTCAATGATCTACCTGTAACAATATTCTCTGCTACCGCTATCAAGAGCCCCGATGCCGGGGCGCAACTACGGGCAGTCCAGAGGGCCCACGATGCGGCGGTCGGGCATGGCCTCACTGTCCCAACGTGGGAGCAGCCCGCTGCGCGCCGAGTCGCGTACCCCAGGACTTACATTAAAGTTTTGCATCCATCCATCCCTCCGTGGTACTGTAATTATAGGACAGTACTTATTTAAAGGATGATGTAGGGGTAGGTTTCCGCGAATAAGCCAAATCGAAAGAAAAAGCGACTATATCCGGATACGACTGGTGTGTGATATATAATATTACCGGGCTAACGAATTCTGAAATCTATTTCGAAACTTGGTGTGATATGTATGAGGACATCAGTGTTGCAAGAGCGACCACCAGCAGTCAGAAAACAGGCACGAGTAGCACGAAAAATTAGACAGTAATTATTGCTTACAAACCAAGTGTCAAACTCACCTTCAGTGTACATTTGCAGGTCATGCATGCTTCTGAAACGTATATGCTAAAGTTTGCGCGTGGGTTTGAAGCGCTTCACTTTATATTATTTCAGCATAGCAGCTTCGGGTCGAAAAGGGATGCTCAGCGGTGAGGGTGTAACACAGGCGGATCATTTGATGTAATACAATTCCAGGAACACCGAAAATTATGAGGCATTCCTCTTGCTTTCGTCTCGGCGAATGCTCCAAGCTTTCCTTGAATGGTGCGTTTAGACCTACGTGGTACACCGGGAAGAAATCTCAGGGTTACTTTGAGGGTGACGTCGCCTCGCAGTGAGCCATTTCGTGGGATGTGTTAGAATGCCTTCAGCGGCATGCGTGGTAGTGTGTGAAGCTGGCGACTCATTTCGCTGTACCGGTGAGATCTGGATAAATCCTAGGGATAACGATCTATGTGTTAAGACGAAGCAAGCTTTGCATACAGGTGGGGAATTCATGGTTATACCGCGAGCCACAACGGTACTTCTTCATATGATCCTCTCTCGAAGTATTCCAATAAGGCGAGAACGCTGTCACAGACAAAAGATGTAACATCATGTATGCATACGTAATGTTGAAAAAAAAAAGATTTGATTTGTTTCGACACAACCTGCGCTCCTTAAACCAAAGCGCACACACATACAGTCGAACACAAACATAACGAACTCGGACAAAGTGAATTATTACCTACATCGAACACGCGAAACTTCCTTACTTATAATCATTTAATTTAAATTGCGCATAATGCACTGGGCATGGGATCTATCAAACTCTAGGCGTCCGCTGCCAGTTATTTTTTTTTCTGTTCTAGCATGCGTGCGAGAATCTGAGGCCAGATACGTAAAGTTTTTCTTTCGTAAGTTCGCTTTGCCATTGGCTGGCCGCATTCGCTAACGATATGTCTGGCTTCCTAATTGGCTAAAATTCTACCTTACGAAAAATTCGAGCGTAAGAAAGTTTTGTGAAATTCGGGCCCTGACGCGTATTTGAGGCCGAGTTCACAAAGCTTTTCTTTAGTAAGTGATATTTGTTATTGGTCAGCCGTCTTCACTAACAATATCTCCAACGTCAGGATAGCCTAAAACTTTCTCTTACGAACAATCCTAAAATAGGAGCTTTTTTGTGAATATGGGGCCTGAATACGGACCATGAAACAAAACGCTGTTTATTGCGTCACAGGTACGTGCGTGCCATGTAATGCCGAATGAGTTCAACGTTCTTTAGGTCGCCTTGGGTTCCACCACATATGCCCTGCGTAAGCAAGAGATTTCACCAGGAGGAAGCGTCACTTCTATATCGAATAAGGATAGGGCATGCTAGTTAATTAAAAATTATGTGGTTTTACGTGCCTAAACCACGATCTGATTATGAGGCACGCCGTAGTGGGGGATTCTGGAAATTTGGACCACCTGGGGTTCTTTAAAGTGCACCTAAATCTAAGTACACGGGTGCTTTCGCATTTCGCCCCCATCGAAATGCGGCCGCCGTGGCCAGGACATGCTAGTACACCGGCATGCTTATTTAGGACGGGGCGAATCTATTATCCGAAGTGTACGGCATGCGACGAGACAGGAGACATTGAACACTTTCTGTGGTCATGCCTGAAATTTCAAGATGAAAGGGATGCTCTCCTGGAGAAAAAAGGACCTTCCGCATGCGTGCCTGCAACACCTTGTATTTCCAGAGGGATCACTTATCGCCCGCAAAGAAACTTCACGTCTCCTTATGGAGTGTTTAAGAGAGACCGGTTTGATGGCCATATGGTGAAACCCTGCAGCTATATTGTAAGAGGCACTCGGGCGGAGCAATTGCCGGCCTTGATCACCAGGCTAAACCCGCCTGTTGCTACAATCTATCACCGACACCACATACGTGGGCTGCTTTGTTTAGGCTTTAAGTATGAAGCATATCATCTGAATGCGAACGCTTCGGCCTGGTGGATCAGTCGTAGTTTTGCAGTGTTTTGTGAAGCCGGGGATGAAGAGGCACGAGAGCATGGCAAGCATTCTTGCCATATCAGGACAATCAGCGCTCCCGGCAAGAAAAAAAAAAAAGTGCGGTGCTTTATGCATTACAGGTCAGTGTGGAAAAATGCAGATACAAGTGGTGAATGACCAAATGCGTCGCAACTTCGTCGGCTGAACGAATCTCTCTTCAGTGTGGAGTTGGGACAAATGTGGAACGAACGAACGAGCGAACGAATGAACGAGCGAACGAGCGAATGAATGATCGAGCCAGCATTTTCCTTGCCGAGTCCTTCCACTGACTATCCACCAACCAGGTAAACAGGCGAAATAAGCAAAGAAAGCTAGTTCGCTTTTAAAAAAAGATGTCGTAGACCTATCACGAGATTTGTGAAATGATACATCAATAAAAAATATATTATGCGGATCCTACGCACATCTTCGAATCTATGCGAAGCGAAGCTTTTGTGAAGCGGCTAATCAAATGCTATAGATTTTCCCATTGCATTCCTGTGTCTTTGATGTAAAGGAAACTGGCGCGCGCGCAAGCGCTCTCGTGCTCCGCACTGTGCCACACATGGCGATCATCTCAAGGGGCTAGTTGGCGTTGGCACGCGGGAACTATACGTGCGATTGTGGCCTAATGGTTGGAACATCGAAGCTGTTGTTTGGGGGAGGGCCAGGTTCGATCCCACCATATAGCTACGCTATTATTTTTTCACAGCAAACTTGTATATAACTAGGATCCCGGAATTTCTTGGTATCCGCAGACAAAAACTCAACCAGTCACAGTGGGAGGCGCGCGCCGCGTGCGCCGCTGGGTTCCTTGCAGCACAGATTTCGCTCACCTCCACGTATCCGCGGCAGCGGCGGCGCCGGCCGTGCGGGAAAAAAAAGAACCAGAAAGCGCGCCTTCGCGCATAGGGTCCGCCGCAAGCGTTTCCCGGTAAATGTTACGGTTGCATAAGCTGCTGTTGCCGGGAAGCGGCAGCTGTAGCATACAAAGCAGGGAGTGACGTCAGTACACTTTCATATGGAGAAGGAGACCTCAGCTAGCAACTGATTTCATTTGTGTTGTGATCGCGCTATGGAAAGGCCACGCAAAGTTAGGACTCCCGAAGAGCAGCAGCCATACGATGAGCGACGAAAGGAACAACAACGTCAATATGCAGAACGGCGTCGTGTTCAGGCTCGGCAGGACCCAGTTCAAGGCTACGTCACATTGGTCTATCGGATCAGGGGATATCACGGCTACTCTGGCCAACCACCTTCAAAGCCTGGACTGGAGCCGAATTTTTTTTTGTAAGTGTGGTCTATTCGGTAACACAGGACGCAGCAGTCAAGGTCACATAGTACGGGAAGTTTCAGGATGAAAGGTTCGCTTTAAAAGAAGCCCCGCAATGTTGGTTTGCTTCATTGTATTTCAATAAAGCTAAGCACAAGAAACACCCCCCCCCCCCCCCTTTTCTTCTTACAAAAAAAAAAAAAAAAGCCACTAGGATCAAGGAACGAAGATCAGAAAAATACCGGTCAGGAAGAAAAGGCAAGGTAGCTGAACAAAGATACGAAAAAGAAGAAGCAAGAAGCGAGGCTGGGCAGTCGGAAGCGCATGAGCGTGTGGTGCGCTCGCTCTCCGGTTCTCGTTCGGGCCACGCGATGCGCGCTCGAAGTGTGTCACTGTTTTCGTTACGCGAGGGGCCACGCAGCGCAAGTAACAGCGTGCACGCGCATTCGACGTAATGCCGGCGGGAACGGCGAGGAAGGCAGGTAACGAGGAGGTGGGTGCGTGCGCGGCGCTCAAGTTGCGGTTAGGCGGGCAAGACAAGAAAAGGAGAACTCCGAGGAGCTTCCACAGGAATGCCGCGAGCACACGGAAGTCGCTGCGTGATAACGAGCAAGAGATGAAATGAGCGCGTGATGGAGGTAAGAAATGGGCAGTAAAAAATAAAGAAACGAAGAAAGCAGCAGGAGAAGAAGGACGCGAGAAGGTTGCGGCGCGAGAAAGACAGCCGGTAGCGTTGCTTTCTACAATGCCTTTGCGCTAAGCGCTCGCCCCTAGCAGGCCACCGCCTCCGTCACCAGCCTCCTTCGTGATCGGATGAGACTCTTGCTGCTTTTCCTTCTCTTCCCTTCCTTTCAACATCTTTATCTCCTTGTTCTCCTTCCCCTGACGCAGCGCCGTGCCCCCTATTGGGCAGCAGAAGTAAGCGTCATTTTTCTTCAGTAATATCCCTACTCGTACTAGTACTTTTGCTTCGTCGTGAATGGCTCGCTTACTCGCGTACACAGGGTGTTTCCCTCAACTTGGGCGAAACATTAAATGTATGCAAATGCCAGGTAGCTGGACAGAACCAAGGGAATATTGTTTGTCGTCGCTTGGTGATACTCAGATTATTATTTTTTTTGCGTTCCGCCGAATAAGATAATTAGTCTTAATTAATTAATCAACTTCTCAATTATTATAGTTAGACGAAAAGCGTCAATGAGAAAATTGTAGAGCAACATGAGGAACTCTCGATACAGCTTTCTGTTGCTCAATACGGGCTACATAAAAGTGTTTTTCCGAGCGTGAAAGATGCCCGCGAATACACGGAAAGTGGCTCGAGCAATTGAGTCGACAACAGTTATAACGAAGTAATCGATATAATAAATCAGTTCTGGATTTTCGCTTAAACTTAGCTGTACTGAGGTTTTATTGTGTTCTAAACTAATAGAAGACACGCCGCAGCTGCCAATACGCCGCATTCCCATGGATTCCCAGTGCACCCAACTCGTACATCTAACACGCCCAGTAAGATACTCGCACAGTGACGGCACTCCGATTTTATTGGCTCATATTAAGGGACGTTTATTCAAACTTCATACTTCGTACACAGGATACATGTAGATAATTGTTTATACCTCTAAATACACACCGATAATTAACCAGTAAGTAGGTATTCCTGTTATGTTAATATTTTTGCGGTATTTTATAATGTGTGCCCAAAAACAAATTCTCTAATACATACGTTTTACATCTATGCCTCATGAAAAGTTGACACCATGTTCGGTATTCAGTTTCCGAATACAATCTGTAATAAATTTCTTCCTTGGAAGATGCGCTGTACCTGCCGCAAACCGCCTGTGCGCATGACAGGACACTGAAGGAACAATTGATCCATTCCAGTGCAAATGATGAATTCCAAGTATGCCTTAGCTATATAGGATGCGGATTTATATCTTTTCATAGCGCTAGTGTCAAAGTTTGCTGTAGCTTATTTCTTTTCGCCAGGATTGTTAATTTCGCCTTCTGATAACTGGGGGAGGTAGGGTAGGTCAATGGTGAGATGCGGGGGAGGGGGGGGGGGGAGGACTCTAGGTCAAATAACATATATACATTTCACCCCGAATCAATAAGGCTATAGAACGGAATTACATACGACCTTTCCTCGTTAAAAAAATCAGAGACGCATTCACAAAGCTTCCTGCTCGTTTGTTCTTTGCCGGCCGCCTCCGCTAATTCCAGCTTCAGGACTGGCTGGAATTTTCTCTTAAGAACAATTCGAGCGTAAGAGCTCTTTGTGAATACTCGCCCTAGTGTGCCCACCGCCTTAAGTTCTTTCTCCGTGCAGATCTAGTTCTTCTAAAAAAAAAGAAACTACTATGCGATCGAAGTTGAAGTTTTTGCATTAACCGGGGAAGCTTTGCAGTGCTTGGTCACCTTCTTATTTCGGCTACCGCTTTTCTACGCCATATAACGAACGCAGTAGTGATTATAACAAGCCTGGTAAGCGTTCCTTCGTTGTCTAGTTTCTTTAAATATTGTTCGTGTTTTGAAAGTTGGCTTAGCGAACCTCCAGAGAAAGGTATTCGCTTTAAAATTCTTGTATCACGTTGGAGCTCGTTTTGATCGTTATGATATATTGTTGAGGGGTTTGGAATACTCGGCCTAGCCTTCCTGTGCTTTTAGGCAGCTATAATATAGTGCTGTCTTCACGAGTGGTGGTTTGTCTTCGTTATGCGGCGCCCTACTTTAGTGTAAACTATTTCTATTGTTGCCACAAAGAAACCATAACCATACGCTTAAGTTTGAATGTCTCTATTACTAATAAGTGTAATTTATTGTATACTGTCAACAACATCACACGCGACCATGATTTGGAAAACTGCGGGCATACTAATATTATAAGTAAAAGAAACTCTTGCTTTATCTTCCACACTAGATCGCCGAGCATCATGAGTTTCGGATCATACAAAAGAAATAAGTAGAAAAAATATGAGAAAATGAAACACACATCCAGGCTGCCAAATATCAGTGCCCGTGCTAATATGTGCAGCTGACACGTGATGCCGACTTGATTTTATTTACACTGCTGTTCTTCAAGTTAAGCCACGAGGCTTAACTCCCCACCCACCGTGAAAGGAGTCATTTTAAAATGGCAACAACGCTAACTCGACCTGGACCTTTCTCACTAAGAAAAATGACGTCGAAAGACGACAGTCTTCTGCCGCACCTGATACGTAACACCCTTATTTCGCCTCCCTCCCACCCCTCACGCTCTTCCCCTCCCCTCTCACTCCTCCCATGATGGATACAATGGAGGTTTTGGTGAATTCCATTCAAATTTCCCGCGTTCACCCAGCTCTCGTGCCATCTGTTGGGACCTTTTATTACTGTTGGCCTAAAGCTGGCTACAGAGCCGCGGCTTCAGTCGGCTCCTTTTTACCGCGTACCGTGTCTTGGACACCATTTCTAACGCGTTGCTTTTTCATTTACGAATGTAAAAACCAGTCCAATGTCATCATCAACATCAGCCTATATTTATGTCCACTGCAGGACGAAGGCCTCTCCCTGTGATCTCCAATTACCTCTGTCATGCGCTATCTGATTCCAATATGCGCCTGCAAATTCCCTAACTTGGGGTGGCGTGGAGCAGAGGTAGAACACCCGGATTCTAATCTGAAGGTCGTAAGTTCGAATCCTCCTCCAGCCCACTACATTTTCACGCATGGAGTGGCACCCATTGGTGGCGCCTGACACCGGCAATATATATATATATATATATATATATATATATATATATATATATATATATATATCGTCGAGAGCTAGTGGGGCTATACTAGTCCAAGTACAACCAAATTAGGAAGGCCCACTAAGCTTAAACAAAGTCACTCCCTCACCAGAACAGGAATTGACCTCTCTGGTGGAGTATTCGGCCACTACCATCCTCATGACTACTAAACTTAACAGTCCAATGTATTCTTAATTAAATGAACGCTGCGGATCACGGTTATGTAGGTACATTTTGCCTCAAATAGGCCTGAGGTTTTCTTTGCGCTGTATAATGTTGACGTGTATGACCCCGTGCCAACAGTGCTAGTAGCTTGGTTGGTTTTGGCCGGGCGATTGAATCGGTTTTGGCCGAGCTGTTGAATTAGTTTTGGCCGGGCGGTTGAATCGAGTGACAGACAGACAGACAGACAGACAGACAGACGGACAAAGTTTTTCGCGTTTAGGTAGCCCAAGAAAAACTATCGTCTTTAAAAACGAGTACGCAACCTCTGAGGAAGGCTTCTGCCTGGTGCGCTGCAATCTACTCGGTAAGATTCCGCACCATAATTAAACCTATGTTTTGCAGGAACTGGGCAGGAAGCTCGCTTCGGCTTCGTTTGTGGGCGGGCTTCTGCTAAGCAGTACCGATGCCACAACATGATCATGGTGACAGCAAAGACAAGCTGCGCGAACGGACGAAGGGAATACACTCTCTTCACATCGACCACGGAAGAAACGCGGACGCCGAAAAAACGCCTCACGACTTGCCACACGCCTTTGGCAGTTACCCGTTCGAACATCGTGTGATGCGTTGTTTCCGTTTTGCCACAATTGAGGCAGCAATTATTGGGAACTACTGAATAAAAAAAAAAGCCAGCAGATCCCACGCCCTGTGGGAATGAATGTTATGCGAAGCAGTGTGCGGGGAGCCTACCAAGTTAACGAAACGACCATGAGAGCACCAAGACGTAGGCGGCTCTTTCATGAGCTACATGACACGCATGTCATGAGTCCCCAGGAGACTCTTTAGCTACACCTAAGAGACCTTAAGGCGAAAGGCATAGTCATGCTCATTACTATGACTTCCACCATCAACCTTTAGCCTTTTCCTTCACTTGATACCACATCCGAACCCATTCCATTGTTTTTTTTTAGTGTTAATCTTTTTCGCTTAATCTTTCTCATTTTTGCTGAGTCATGGTCAAGACTATGACTTCTATCACAATCCTTTAGTGCCCACGTCCGAACCAATTCCAGTGGTTTTTGAGCGTTAATCTTTTTTCCCTGAGTCATTGTCATTTTAGCTGAGTGATGCGCATGACTATGACTTCTACCAACCTCCTTTAGTATTTCCTTTACTAAGTACCCACGTCCGAACCTATTTCTGTGGTTTTTGATTGTTAATCTTTTTTCGCTGGGTCATTGTTATGACCTACATGACACGCATGTCATGACATTTATGTTCGTCATACACTCTTGTCATACTGTGCCAGTTTTGGTACCTACCAAGTTAACGAAACGACCATGAGAGCACCAGACATTCATGTGATGACTTATCATTTATGTTCGTCATATACTCTTGTCATAGTATGCCAATTTTGGTACGTACCAAGTTGACGAAATGACCATGCGAGCACAAAGACGCAGGCGGCTAGATACATGGATAGATACTGTCAAAGTCGCAAATGTTCGCCAGTAAATGCGAATTTAGTAAGTTTGATAAACTGCTAACGGAACCTACCAAAATAAAGGAGGGAAACAATTCGTGACAATGACGTGACAAGAGACGCGAAAACAGAGTGTCAGTGAACTTAATGTGTTGAAAATGTTTGTTTACAATATGTACAGAAATTAACGAAACGGCAGAGCACTTACGCCCGCATTCAGAAATGCATCCCAAGTTGAACCCCATGCTTAACTTGATCTAAATGACGCCTGTCGCACACATGCCGAAGTAAATGCGAGTGTCCTGGGTACGCTCTCACCAAGCGCCATTTAGATCAAGTCAAGCATGGGCTTCCATTTGAGATGCATTTCTTGATTTGGGGGTTAGTGTTTACCATAAAATAGGAGTAACAACGGCCACGCTATCCCTGAGTCACCTTGTGCAGTCGTCCTATACTGGTTCTCTATATTCTGCAACTCTCATGGAGTAGCGCTCAAAGAGATTTCAAAAACCGTAAAACACAAACAGTAACGCTGAAAAACTTCGCTCAATTCACAGCGTTTAGCATAGATCTTCAAAAGAAGGCGCCTAAGTTTAAAGATAAGGATTTTTGCAACGGAATTTAAATTCTAGGGTTTGACGTGCCAAAATCGCGATATGATTATGAGGTGCGCCATAGTGGGGGACTCCGGATTAATTTTGACCTCTTGGGGATCTTTAACTTGCACACACTGTACGGTAAACGGGCGTTTTTTGCATTTACCCCCCATCGAAATGGGGCCGCCACGGCCGGAGTTTGATCCTGCGCCCTCGGGTTTAGCAGCGCAACGCCAAAGTCCCTACGCCACCTCGACGGTTTGCAAGAGAATTCTCGCAAGAGAGAGAAAGAGAGAGAGAGGGCTATAAGGAATACAGGGACGTCATACATTCAAGAGTGCGGTTGGCTACCCCACGCTGGGGAAAGGGAGAAGGGGAAGAGACAGAAGGGAAAGAGAAGGTGGGGGGGGGGGGGCGGTGTATGGAGACGTGCACGGACCGTGCTACAAAGTCAAAGGCGCTCGTACAAACCAGACGCTCTCAGAAAGCACAAAAGTGCCTTCACTGCCTTCTGAGCCGATGATCGGGGAAGATGGTGCTCTAGTATAGTATGTTCACTCAGAGGACGATCATCTAGTTTCCTGAAGGCGTTGATCATAGATTGTCTTTCTGCTTCAAATTGAGGACAGCGGCACAATAAGTGGTCATTGTTCTCCTCGCATACGCAGACATCACACGCAGGACTGTCAGCCATTCCAATTATCGCTGAATAAGCTTTCGTGATGCTACTCCCAACCACAATCGACACAGAGGAGACGCTTCGCGTCGGTCTGTGTACTCTGTGCAATCTGTGCAGTCTGGTGCGCCTAAAGTCCCTAGATTTCCTGCTCTCAAAAAATATCTAGGGACTTTGGGTGCTCCTTGTATATGCAGTATTCCACTCGGCTAAAGAAAGTGTGCGTGCTTGAATGCGAAGCTGTTTCGCAGCGTCGATCCTTCAGTGACGAATAGAGACGCGGCGGTCTTCTTGGTTTGACGTCCGAGCTGCCTTATCTGCGTCATCGTTTCCAATGATACCGCAATGGCCTGGTATTCAATGAAAAGAGATATCATGGCCCTTTCTCCTCAAGTGATGGATAAGTTCCACGATTTCGCCCTTCAGCTGATCGTGAGTTCCATGTCGGAGAAATGACTGTACACATTGTAAGGCCGGCCTTGAATGGCGGAAGACTGCCCATTTCCTGGGAGTTTGTATTTATTTCATGTAGCGCACCCCGGAGAGCCGCGAGCTCTGCACTTGTAGACGTAGTGATATGGGAACTCTTGAACCGTTGAGTTGCTCCCATTGATGGTATAACTACAGCGCCACCGGAACTGGTTGGTGTAGTTGAGCCGTCAATATAGACGTGTATGGCAGTCGCTGTATTTCTCATATAAGAGGAGTAAACAAAGTTGCTTTAATGCAGATGGCGGTAAGTCCTATTTTTTTTCTGAACTCCTGGGAGTGTGAGGCTCACTTGAGTACAGCTCACACACCATGGATGAATCTAAGGTCTTGCCGGAGGTACGTACCCTGACGTCAGAGAGGCACGGCGCGCGAAGACAGTTGCACTGAATGTCGTGTGGGGCCTTTGTACAGGGAGGCTTGCGAGATGGTGGGTAGGTGTCGGGGAGAAGTGTCGTATGTGCACATGCATTGTTTAAATGGCAATGGGCGTTCTAATAGTGTAATCTTGAGCGACTGTAATAACTTCTGCCGTCGACGCGCTCCGTACGATCAGTACAATCTAGGCTGCATGCAGCTGTGCAGGGTCCCCTTTATTGGATTTCTGCGGTGCAGCCTACCGGTCATCTCCAACACCTGCAGAACTAACCTGAATATAATCCAAGGCACCCAAGCCCAATCCCTCAAGATATGCCTTGGTCGTTGAGTATGGTTGACTGAAAAGGCTACCTCGTGGCTGTATGCTGTAGTGGTAGTAACGATGCTGCTTAATGGCAGTTTGCAAGCCTAAAGGACTGGCCGGACGTTGCTGGACCCTTCACTGTGACTGGTGTAACTCCGTGCGTGTCGTTTTGTCCGCCAACGTTCTCCTGTTTCCAACGTGTCACCTGCTCTTTGTACAGCTAAACGATGCTCTTGATGACGCTTCTGTACATCTCTCCTTGCGAACCACGTGAACTTTCCACACCAATGGAGCGTTCATGGATACGTACGTGGGGCGCAGTCTACACTTCATGAGCGCGCACCAGTTGTCTCCTCTATAACTCGTCTCCTCTATAAGCGTGACGCTCCTCGGCCGCGTTCGGTATACTGTAGGGTAAAAAGACCGTGCGTTACTGCACGCGTTGCGCAGGGCCCCGTATTTGCAGCCTTGATTGTATACATTCGCCTTGGACTGCGAAACGGTGTTTCCCATGTCGACTAAAGTTCTCGGAGTGGTCAGGATAGCGCCACAACCCACAGGCAGCCAGGAGAAAAGAAAAAGAAAATGAAAAAGTGAAGAAATGGAAAGCGCTGGTGCGACAACATTAGAAAGCCAAACGAGAGGACGGCGCGTGAATGTGGCAGATTAATCTTCGAGCGTGACCGAGAGAGATGTGCAAGGCTGGACCTTTCGATCCTGACGGACCAGCCGTACGCAACTACGACGAGCAGTGCCTTTCACGGAGTAACGGTCACTCTCTCGTCGTGGCTCGACATGCTCGGCGAGTTTCTCGTGCAGGCGGCATGGCCGCCGACGACAGCTCACATCGGACGCAGCCGAACAGGAGAAGAGAAGGGCTGCCCGTTCGATGACGGAGTGAACGGCCCCTTACGACAGAGAACAAGAGAGAGAGAGAGCGGGTATGCACAGAGTGCCCGGCGCGCTGTCCGGCCGAGTGCTGCTGGAAGGTGTACACGGTCTGCATGTCCCGCAGAGATGCACACGCACAGACACCCGCACAGACACGTCGTGGGCCGCGCGCTCTGCCTGCAGTGGCCGCCGGTCGCGCCCGGAGAGCAGAAGCCATTGGCCCCGATTCCTGGGCAGGACGCCGCGCTGCTGCTGCTGCTGCTGCTGCTTGGTTGCCTCCATGGTTGCCAGCTGCGGCGGCGGACCTCGAGAGTCTGAGCGGAGAGAACGGGTGGCGTCAGTCACGACGAGCACGCCGCAAGCGCGCCAAGGGGCCTCCATGCAGCGACGCCGATCTGGGCCATTGTCAATGTCGCTTCGCTGGCTCTCTCTCTCCGTGTGTGCGCACTTAGGGGAAGCGTTGTGTTCTCGCTATTCAGTTACATCGACAGCGGCAGTAGTTGTTTGCGCTCGCTCGCCTCGGGGCAGAAACCAAAAGCAGTGTATACCTATGTCCTGTGCAGTCCATTCCTCTCTCGGCGCTTGCCCGCCAGCAAGGAGCGCCGTGTCGTCGTAGCCGTCTTTCGGCAGACTTGTCAGTGTTGCTTGCATGTAGAGGGTGTGCTTTCTTTTCGGGACGATAGCCAACAGCAGGATCCAGTGTTAGTCCATGTGTGATCGGTGACCGCTGTGCGCAATTTCTTTCAGTTTAAATTACGCCATTATGCTAAAATAGTCAAGGAAGGGCAGTTAATCACCCGCGCTGGTTGAACTGCTTGATAATGGTCGGGCGTTGGCATCTATTTAGTTACTCTAGCAAAACACTGCTTACTTGTTCTTTGCCTTCCGCGCTGCTTTTTCTTTGTCTTAATCTCAAATACACTCACGGATACCTGTGGCAATCAAGAGAAAGCTACGGGGGAGGATCTTCTATTTACACGTGTATTACTGAGCCAAGTTACTGAGCCGGCCGCTTTTGACAGCGCTTTTTGGTTTCGTAGAAGAGACACTTAGTCAGCGTAGCTTCCACGCGCGACAGTTTCGCATTTGCCCAAACGCGGAAGAATAAGGCAAAGAAATGAGTCAACTTTAACACTCCTTTGCGGCATTTTGTTGTTGTAAATAAGATGTTTGTGTCTTCTGTTCCCCACCTCAAACTAAGGAATGCGGGACATTTTAGCAGAAGCGCTCCCACTTGTGCGCGCTTTGACTCCGCAGCGTTTTCTTCCTTGCCACACAAAGTTGTCCGCGAGTGTATAGAATACCATCTCCTCGCATTTGATTGTGTCTGCTACCATATACCCGCTTTACACAGCTTGAGGCACACTTGATCGCCTGCCCTAAGGGCAGAGAAAGCACGCAGGATTAACGAAGCTTCCTTCGCCCGTTTCTTGGTTTTCTCCAGAAATGCGTTTGTAGTGATTAAGGCTCAAATCACCCCTCGAAGCTCATGCGCTTCCTGTGACCTCATCCACTCCCTGGTCTACTTCAGGCGCTTACTACCCTTACCAATGCTTGGTGTGGCCCCAAACACCACTTACAAAATAAAATGATGCTGGGCTAGTCCATGGAAGGCTCTGCTCCTTGGCGTGACCGTGCTTGACCATGGCATCCACAGCGTCATACCTCCGCAACGATTAACCCTTCATCTTACGCGCAGCAACAGTAAGACCATTCTGCGAAACCGGCTAATGGGTGACAAAAATCTCTTGCGTGGTTATTAGTGAATGGCTACGCGAGATATATTGTTGTGCGCGAAAGTCTTCGACGTACATGTTTCCCGTGCAGCGTATTATAACAACCACGTTAACGTTCTACGCAGTGTGGTCATTCCAGGCAAATATATACATTCTACTGGCTTCAGTTAGAGCTCCAACGTCAGTTCACAAGTTCTCAAACGGCCATACAACACACTGGCCCGCCAGAGTGACCAAGACAGCATAATAGCAAGCGCCGAATCCATGACGTGCCAATTCTACAGGTGGGCTCTATGAACCGGTGTAAAGTAAGCGTCGAATGCTCAGGGGGCGCGGGATTTGGGAAGAAGCTGAGTATTTGCTGCACCTGAGCACGCAGCCTTTATATCGGATTTGCTGCCTCTGCTAGTATACTCGGACCATGTAGTGTTGCGCTGTTTTACTAACTTCACGCCACAACCAAAACTGCGCTGAAATTCGGCTGTTTCGCGCAACCCGCAACCCGCAAACCTTTGACGCGAACTATACACTGTCGGCCGCACGCTCCCTCTCTCCTATGACGTTGCGGTGGTCGTTGCGGTGGACGACTATAAAGGAAACAAGCGCCGGATCATTCATTCTTTTCACACCGCTACAGCTGGATGAAGATGTTGGAGGAAAAAAAAAAAGCTTGTTGGCGGAGAGTGAGGAGGCATATTGCGTAAGAGGGGCCCCTTTGGGGGGGGGGGGGGGGGCTGTCTTCTCAATTCTCGAAGCGGGGGCGCGAGAAAAAGAAGAGGCAGCAGCCGGTGGCACGTACGTGCTGCTCACGGAAGCGGCTGAACAGCAGGCGCGGGCGGCCCCGACAATTGGAGCGAGAAGCGGCCGGCTTGTGCCACCGCCGCCGGCCGCATGCGCCACTGGCTTGCGAGTCCAGAGCAAAGGCCAGCCATCAGGACGGTGGCGAACGGGGTACCCCGTCGCTTGCCCAACGGGGCGCTGCTCTCGCCAGACACTTCAAGTAACTGTGAGAACAAAACGCTGTCGAATGGATTGGGAGGAGGGGGGGGGGGGTATCAGAGGGGAGCATAGGGGGTTTTCAGCGCCGGACCTAAACTGTGGCGACAACTGGATGCGGGTAGTGGATCGGTTTCTCTTAGAGATCTTTCTTTCGGGAGAGGGGTGAGGGGGTAGTGGCACTGAATACATACGTTTACGAAGTGAACGTGAGTATTGGTCTGGAAGAATCTAAAGAGGCTAGAGTCCTTCAATAATTTCTAATTCAAAATATTGAAGGACCCTGGAAAGGAGGACTGGGTTGCAGTGAGTAACCTGGAGGGAGCGACAAGTTCACCAGCACCGTGAAACCTGTGGTGTTTAATAGTCGCTACATCTAGCCAAGTCAGTAGGGCCAGTTGGCAACTATGTAGGCTGAATGCATGGCGCATTAAAGTTCCAGTGTCTGTTTTAACCGTGGATATATTGCAGATAGAGTGGAGTACAAGAAACGACACCAACAACAGAATACCATCTGGGCCGACTTTAACATGCACTGCGAAAACAGTATTGTACAGGCGACTCTTGTTTTCCAGAGTAATTATATTGTTGTTCGAAATTTAAATAAATGTATGGCAAACGCACGGTAAGGACACTCCACGATGGAATGTCCTTACCATGCTTGTACCCAATCAGAATGAACATGATTCAGTGCGGCGTACTGAACATCGCGAAAAATGAAGACACATGTAAGAAAATCATCTTCTCCAACAAAAAATAAAAATAAAAGCAGTTGGCAACATTATCTGCCTTGGTTCTCGGGGAGAACAGATGAACACATCGCACCAACGCGATGAACTTTCCACTCGAACAGCGACAGCGCGTAGTTCAAGGAAGAAACTGCATATTTTCGGTGCGCTCTATTTCTTGAAGCATATTATCAGGCGTAGCTCTGAATTAAACTGAATCGCAATCTACAGGCAATGGTTTTCCACGAAACTACAGCAGTGTACACTAACAGGAGCGAATGAGCGATTCGCGCTACAGGGCTAGATACTTTATCTTCCTGAAATGAGAGAGCTTTTGTAAAATCTTCTAGCGGCACTGAATGTACAGGGAGGGTCAACTAAATGCCGCGCTGCCCATGGGCGCGCAGTCCGAGCCACTCTGCTCTTTCTAATCTGCTTCGGTAACTGAACGGATGGAGCCTATAGACCTAACTGTAACATACGGCGTGGTTTAGCGTACCGTCTAACATAACAATAAACGAGGCTTGGAATGTCTCTGCGAGGCAGGCAGGAGTCCCTTTCGTCGTATGAAAATAGTAAAGAGATACTTGGTACGTCGCAGCGTCCGATACAACGTGGTGAACGTCCTAAAAGATGACGGCTTTGACTGTCGGAATATTTCGGAACTGGGGCTGTGCGAATATTCGAAACTTTTGAATAACGAATCGAATATGGTTCTATTCGATTCCATATTCAAATCGCATAGTCATTATTCCCAAATACGAATGTTTTAGCATAGCTTTCCAACATTTCACATCATCAAGTGTGCCCACTCAAACACACAATTGGAGAAAAGTGCGACAAATTCCATTCCGGTGGCCATAGTAGACATAAAACACACGACATTAAGTAGTGAAGCACGCTATACGTGACTCGTGGAGCCAGAATTTCTCTCCAAAACTGCGATAGTATTCGCCCCCTATTAGAGTTCTGGATGTGCGAAGTTTTTTTTTTCTTGTGCGTCCTTAATGCTTCATTTGTGCTTTTGATAAACGCCGCTTGAAAAGACGCAATGTAATGGCAAAACCTTACTACTAGAGTGTGAAATACTAGGATGTGAATACTAGGGAATACTAGGGTGTGAATACTAGGGTGTGAAAATTGTGGTATAATAATGGCGAAGACAGCTGCTTTTTATTCGAGAACAATTAGAAAAGTGTTCGATATTCTATTCAGTTCGCTTCCGGTATTAGATCCGTATTCGCTTTGGTCTAGAAAATTGCTATTCGCGCACGTCCCTGGTTTGAAATGTTTGGAAACTTGTTGCAAACTCGACGGATGCGTCTCTTGTATATACGACTATAGTTGTACGCCAGATCGTAAGCCACATCGCATACTGCGTGTCTCCAGCTTAAGAGCCTGTTCACATATACTGTATACGAGAGGCTCACGTTGTTGGTGTGCGTGTGCAGCGTGCGAGACCAAGGCGGTTCGTCGCCCCTTTTGTTCGTGCTCGTCCATGCTACGCAGCCGCAAGGAGTCGCTCGACTTGCGTCGCATTCAACGTCCGTGCCCCACCACCAGCGGCGCTGCTGTCGCTGCTGCTACCAAGGACTGTTTAGGCTGCTATAGACTCCCGCTGCGTTTTCTCTTTCGCCGTGCCAGTCTCTTTGTGGAGTACCTCGCGTCGCTGGCACCGGACACTTTCCCGAGGGCAGCCAGCGGCCCGCTGGTACTCACAATGCACCCGCCATTCATACTGGGCAGCGCGAAAAAGAAAGCGTGTCCGTGAGAGACGCGCCGGTGACTCCGATGGACACGGTGACACGGACGACTTTGCTCCTTTCAAACGGGAGGAGCTGTTATGCCGACAGTGAAAGTGCGAAATCGCGATGCAAGAATACGAGTTGTACGTGAGCGGCGATGCAGTTGGCGTTCATTGTACAAACGTATAGCTGGAAGTGGAGGCGTAGCCGGACTTTCCGCAAGCCGGTGAGAGTGGGCTGAGCCGCAGCGAAGCGAGACGCACGAATCTATATCTTACCTGACGTGACCGGTGGTCAGGCAGATTTTGCATTTTAAATAGGTGGGCGAGGCGGATTTTGCTTGTCGAAACGAACGAAGGTGATTGAATCAACGACTTTGTTGGTTGTTAGGCTATACTGTCGGCCTCGCAAGAGAAATCTGGGAATGTTTCAAGCTTAAGATAACTCCAGTGAAGCTTAAACACTTGTTGCTAATTGTCGCCGCGTACTTTACGACGAATATTGGAAGTCGTAAAACCCCTCTGTAGCTGGCAGAAGCGAGCCAATGCTGCGCGATTCAAGACAGGGATGTCGGCGTAACCTAGGGCCGTATTCTGAAACGTTCGCCTAGGCGAAATCAGCGTGCGCGCTGATTGGCAGGTTGAGCAAAATTGAATGACGTCGGGCTCAACCACCCAATCAGCTCATCCAGTTTTGCTAAAACAGCCAATCAGCGCACGCCTGAAGGCGAAAAAAGAAATTTCGCCTAGGCGAACGTTTGGGAATACGGCCCCTAATCACTTCAGGCGCTTGTTATGCCTGATGAAGTTTACAATAATCTTAAAACTAGTGCAAAAATTTGTTCGGTTCATATCGTTGTGCTGCACGAGTGCCGGTTCCTATTGAACCGAGGCACAAATGAACACGTGAACTGACAACTGGAGCAGAGGCTTTGTGATGATGAGCAAATTGGCTCCTATAGGGAATGTTCCGGAGTGTACGGCCTTGAAAATGGGTCGCCTCAACAGAAAGAAAAATAAATGAATAAAATGTCTTGTAGCAATTTCGCAAGGCAATAGCCTCGAGGCAAAACACGAGTCCATGGCAATATAAATAGTGTGTTGCGGCTGTGGGCTACATGCAGGTCACATGGTTTCCGCGTGTTTTGCGACGTGCTTGGATGGGGAATTTAGTTAAAGAAGACAGCGAAAAAGCGAGCTTGAGAGATAGAGAATGGAAGAAAAGAATGAGAATAAAATTCAAAAGCAACCATTAGATGAAATAAATATCGCGTAACGGGATACCAGCATATGCAGAAACAAAAACCTAAACCGCGAAGTGCGAGTGTTCACATAAAAAGTATATAAAAACTTAAGCTCCATTCCCGAGATAGGGATATATATATATATATATATATATATATATATATATATAAGCAAACATAAGCGACAGGACATCAGCATGACTGATGAAAAGCTACAAACTTTTTCAGGAAATTTTCAGAAATCTAAGAATGCTCTGTTAAGCATCGATCACACCGACATAGCGATCACCAAAAAGCCAAGGACGGCCACAGTAGAACCAAATAAAAAGGGGAGGCGCGACGGCCACCGTATGCCTAGACGGTAAAACACAGCAGTCTTCATGTTGACGTTGATGGGCATGCGCCGAAAGCCGATGTTCTGCCTTTCGTCGGAATCCTTTGTATCAAGCCTAAGCAAAAAGACAGCACTCACTGCTATGCGTTTGTAGTCGTGTCATAGGCATGAAACAATTGAAAATAAAGGTAAACAATGGAGGGCAAGTAGGTTCCAATGTTACCGAGCAGCGCACAGGTGCACACCCCTGTCACAATGTGGATAGATTTGCAGGAGCATTTGCTCTCCCCCTCCTCCTTCTCTATTTCACTCTGTAATGTTAAAAAACAAAAAAAATATTGTACATTAACATGCCGGAAACGTGAGTTCATAGCAAGGCTAGATCTCCTTGCTTGCGAACGGTACCGCTTAGAGTCGATGATTTTTGTTTTCTTTCCTTCATGAATTCATGCAATGCTGTCATGAAACAAGCATAAACCAGGTGCCTCTCCACGGCTTAGAAATCATGGGTCCAATTCACAAAGCTTTTCGTTTGTAAGCGATCTTCGCCATATGCCGGGCACCTTCACTGATTATTTGTCCAGTATCAGGACTGACAGACACCTGCGTTTACAACCAGTTTTTGCGTAACAACGTTTACGGCGAAGCTGTCTATGGCTAGGATCCCCGTATTAATTTCGTATTTGTGCAAAACAAAATATGCCACAAACGCTGACGATTTCCGGTACAATCAAACTAGTCACCCAAAATTAAACACCGCGTGAATCAAAAGTGCAAAAACGCCACACGCTCGCCCGCAGATACAGCACCAGGTTGCTCGGTTCGCCTTTCCGCTGTCCCCAGTTGCTAGAGATTCCGATGCTGGAAAGTTTATCCCACCACTGCCACCAGTTGTGGGATTTCAGATTTTCACCAGTTGTTGGAAGTTTCCTCCCGACACCCGGTAGTTCCCTCTGCCAAATCGGTGTCCGGAAACCTCCAACGCTCTCCAGTCCGAGATGATGCTGCGTGCTGGAGAGTGCTGACGCTTTCGCTCGACGAGGGAATTCAATATCCTTCTCCCGGCCAATTGGAATGACAGCACAGTCCGCAAAATGTCACCCATGGTGTCGCACCACCTCGCCGAACTCCGCATCGGGTATCCAACCTTCGACCCACCTTCGATGCAATGAAGAATCAGTTTCAGGTGAAACCGGGGTCAACGCAGTTCCACGGAAATTGTCAGCGTTGGCTCTTTGACTTGACTGTCGCACCGTTTCCAAGGAATGCGGTGGTTGTGGTCACCCTGAAGGGAGGTTCTTTGCCTGTCAATACTCTGCGCCGGGGCCCGTCTCTGTACAGGCGCGCGCTGGTGCATCGAGTGAATCACACAAAGACTGGCGTTGTTGTTTAGAGACGCACATGGCCGACAACCTATTGCAGTTTGGGGTTGAAGAACATGTCTCGTTCGTCAGCTCAGGTCATTGAACAGATGAAGACGTGACACATAATCGTTTGTCAATTATATTGAGATGACTCTGGTTTCGTCGCCAGCACTTTGGCGTCGAAAAGACGATGAAGCGTGGATGGCATTCCACAGCTGCACGCTCGCCGGTGAACACCTTTATTCCAGAAGGATCGCCAGGCACAACAGCACCAAGCAGCGACGGCAGGCGCTCGGCGGGCCGTTTCTAAGAAACCGTTTGCTGGTACTTGCATTCGGAGCTTTGTGTATATAAACTTAACTTGCCACGTCATACGAGAACTTAAGGCGCCGATTGTTTAACCTCTGTTAGGCCGATAACTTTTCTTAATAATTGAATAAACTTCTCTTTTCCAAAAATATATCCGGCGGGAAACCGAGACATGTTGAACCACGGGGAAGAGGCGTAGAAAGCTTCGCTTTAAATACAGTTCCGAAAGGTTACAAACCGGTATGAACTTGTCGGAAATTGGTTCCCACAGCCACGGCCGCTGGATAAAAAAAAGGCATCTCTTTTTTTATCCAGCGGCCGTGCCACAGCACACCGTCTAAGGAAGCACAAAGATGTAAAAATATAATGACCGAAAGTCCATATTAAATCAGTTTCATCACATAAAGTTCACGAAGACAAAAGCGATATGTCCACGGATCAAATATAGTGAATGACGCACGGACGCCGGCGCAAGAGCAGAGGGTACATAACCATCGGCGGCCGTACATGAAAAGCTGTCGAATTGCGCTTTTTTCAGACGGCAAATGGGCTAACAGACTTGCTATTCTTATAATGCTTAATGAGTTTCAAAGAATTTCATTCGCGGCACATGGATTTTAACGCAGTTATTATGACAACAGGGTGACGGGCAAAAATTGGTAAATATTGATGCTTTGAGACAGCAAACTAGCATTGTACGAAGATGCCATGCCATGACCACAGACTGTAGAGATGATAATGAATGTCCGTCGGGCAACAGTAGCCTGCCGGTTCACTATAAAACAATATATATTTAGTCATGTCCGCCGAACTGATGGACTTGCTGCACTCGCACTATATATTATTGCGATAGCAAATACATGGACACTCAAACAGGATTTCTGCGGTCGGCGTCGCCGTCACCGTGAGGTTTCATATGACGTCAACGGCGATGAAATCGTCGCCGCGCGCCGGACGCTGTATGTGCGAGTGAAAGGGCGCGAGGGACGTGCGCTTTCACGGGAAGCGAACGCAGGGCGGAGAACAAACGCGCGTTCCGCCGTGCTCCTTGAAGGGCTGCAGAATTAAGCGTCTCTTTCCTCCTTTACAATCACCATATATATATATATAGAGCAAACGCGACTTCTTCCGTCGCACGAAAGGCCGTGGGGGGACGGGAGGGAGGGAGGAGGGAGGGAGGGGAGGCGACGTTTAGCTGCGGAACCAAATGCGTATTTATATAAAAACGTTGCGAGGCGAGAAGGTGGTAAAGACATCCGACGTTGCTCAAGGAATTTCCCGTTCTGATCTCGTCGAAAACCTCTGAGCCGCCCCCAGAGGCCCTGGCAACAGTCACCAACGCCGCGCGCATTCGGTGCGAACGCGGGCAAAACGGCGAGGGCTCGACAACAGTTCTGCGCGTTGCTGGTGCTGCTGCATGTCCAAGTTTATACAGCTGATAAAACTACTATCCTTACTCCGATAGCTCTCTACTAAGTTGCTATCGCAATTGATGGTGAGTGAAACTGCCTTTCGGGTGAAACTGCGACATTTTTTTTATCACGAACTAACTACTTACCGGTAAACTTTGTTTGGAATATTGACTAAAGAACTTTACCCAACACTGGTGGTTCAGTGCTGCTTCAAATAATTTGAGGATAAGCCCTTAGACTTCAGAGATAGATTTGAAGCTATAGTACCATCTGCGTCAATAAAGAGATCAATCCATTCATTAATCGGTTGCTTGAATGATTGACTGAGTGAGTTAGTTGGGAATGTTGGCAACCGATTTTGTTTGAGTCTACTCCAGAAAACATAAGTTTTCCAACGATTAAGGAATGATGACAGGAGGCGTGTAATGTTAACTACCACCAGCGTAATTATGTGCAGTTCTGAACAATGTGAGAGAGAACACCGTAATCATTTTATATACGGACGCACAAGGCGATTTAGTTTTAAAAAGCATCAATAAGTAAAACATTATTATCTAACTTGTTGGGGCTACCACTCTTTCATTGATGTTTTTTTTAAACTGCGTAAGCATTTCTGTGCCTACCCAACTAGGAAACCCGTCTGTGCGTCCGTCACGTAAGACGATCGCTTTCAAAATGGGGCCCGCAGCAGCGAGCGAATTGCCCTTCGTGCCACCTCTCGCTTCAACGAGAACTAAGCGGCGAGAAGACATTGCACACGAAGCTATCAGCACTCGGCGCACTCCGTCCCCATCGCAGATCGCTTTCAAGATAGTGGCCCGCGTGGCCGCGCCATACGCAGCCGCCGCCGGTGTACGGTTGATCAGAGGCAGCATCATCGACCACGTCTACGTACGAGGTATAGAAAACATGACACTGTTCAATTACGTCAGGTACTACAGCACGCATCGCCCAGTGCGTATCTTCTACGAAGTAACGGCATCATCCAAACGCACCATCATACATAACACGAGTGGGTATTGCTACTACTCACCACTTCTTCGTCGTCTCGTGCTGGTCTCAGTTAAAATTTCGGTGTTGCATCCACGCTTCTCCGTTTGACGATTCTTTCGCAGCTATTTCTCGCAATTATACCGAACACAGCACCATACGACGACGAAACAGCAGGTGATTAGTAGCAAATGCTTACGCATTCATTTACATAACTCCCATAGTAGATTCTGTGTGTATTATTTTTTGTGTAGCAGCGAGCACCAAAAATGCTAAAAGTGCGCTCAGGACAACCATACGTAAGCTCCGCCGCACCCATAGTTCCAGCGATGGCCGCTTCATATTGGTTCGCCGAAGGTCTGGCAGGCGCAGAATAAACAGGAGGCTATGATAGGAACTCCATGGTTGCTTGGCACGAGCCTTTCGCCTAAGTAAGCGTTTGGAAGCGCTGAGACAAGAAACCTCAGCGCCTAATAAAAAAAAGTCACAGTTTCACCGGAAAGGACGAACTGATAGCGTTAACAGAAGTATTAGACGACTACATGGAGTAAGCCTTGGTTGTTTTATCGGCCGTGTGAATCGCAGTAAACATTGGATTACTAATTAAATAGTAAGCATGGTGTCATGCGCGCACAAGCAAGCAGGAACATCTCACTCGATGACCACGGAAAGTCTCTGTCACATTGATGGCGTGATAAAGAGCACCGGCATCGGGAACCAAACTCTTCGTGCTGCCTCTGGCTTAATCGCGTTTCGGAAAGTTGAGGTTACGTAACCTCAACCACTAGGCGCATTGGAAGACAGTGCGCATGAAGAAACCAGCCATCTTAGCTCGCTCTAATCTTTTCACCCGCTTCGGATTACCTCCAAAGTACGGCGCGTCGGCCGCGTATGCACTTAGTTATGCCATGGGCAGCCAAGGCTGGGCTAGAGGAGACGCGCGCTCCACGGCGCCCAAAACAGCGAACACTAACTAACGCAAATCTTTCATATACCCCGTTTCTTACATCAGGCGCAACGCTGTGGAAGCTACGCAAGAAGTACGGTCCCCAAAATGTATCACTCCGCGCGTTCTGTCTATGCTTCACTTCGCGCCATCCTCAATTGCTGGATTGAAGCCCAATATATATAGTTATGAAGTAATATCACACGGGTAAATGGAGTGGTGATAAGTGTTAACTGGAACACCGAGCTGTATCGCCGCAGATTTTCACGAAGTATTTCTCGAAACGGATGTTAAGCACAGGATTTCTGCTAAATGAATATTAATTCATTCCTTCTAGGCTTCAATTCTGCAATATAAATATGGGCTCCTAAGTGAGAAACAAACAAACAAAGTTAATTAGGGAAATTCGTTAATTAGCTAGCATCACTATGCAGTGTGTCTTGCATGCAGTGTCCACCTCTTAAAGTAATCCGGCTGATGTGACAGAATTGTGATTTCTACCACAGGATATCTTTAATAAATCGGTTTACACTAAAAAAGGCAAATTGATAGGTTTCTTTAGCAAGATATCACAAGAACAGCGGTGCTTTCAGATAATAATTATTCCTTCCATTTAAGATATTTTCTAAGGATTGCACATAACGTAAAACTCAGTGTATATGGCACCAGTGGGGTCACGGATCCATACAGGCCATAACTGCGACTAAATTTATCGTTCATCAGACGTAGCTTTCTTGGAACTGCCTTGAATTGACTCTGAGGGAAGACTGGATATATGCCAGCACCTGCTTGTGTTGAGATGTGTAGGCGCATAATACGGCTTTGACGGTATAATAGGAAGAGCCCTGTGTCAGTGAATTGGCAGCCTGGAAAAGCGTTGCAGAGAAGGAAGCGTTTAGGTTTCAATGCTTCTTTTGCGCCATTTAGTTGCAAAGCCATGTCATCTATGTCAGCGAGATATGGGACGTATATGATGATTATTATTATTTTTCCGTGAGCGTTTGGTGGGGCTACAGCTACAGGCCGATTAAGCCTTGCGATTGAGGCTGGCAGTATCTTCGACCGAACGCTTCTTGCTACGTCACTGAGGCAAGTCAATGATACATCAATGAGACGTCACTGAGACATCAAAGGCATTCTGAATGCTTATAAAACCCGGTGCTTCCTGAAGAGTTCTTCATAACGCGAAACTAATATTAACGTCTCTTCCTTCCATCTCTGAGAAGAGAGAGTTGATAGTCAGTGCCTGTTTTGCTTCGTGTTCCTTTCGTCCTGTGGGTGGCGCTGTTCTTGTAGGATTTTGCTCAACCAACTAGCTCAACTTGGAACTCTTGTGATAAAGAAAGCACGGAAACGTCGGTCTACTGACCCCCTTCAGTCCGATACATGCAATATGAAGTGCAATGTGCGAAGTTTGATACGATCCACAGCGACTTTCAAATGCTGATCAGTGACACCTTTGAGTTCAATCCCTGCGCTGAGCACCCGCTTCCTTGTCACCAATGTGGAATGTATGTGCAAGAGGTAAAGAGGTAAATGACGCCCATGACCCTTGATGCCCATGTGAATGCATGCAAAGCGGTAAATCGTGTGCCGTGGCGGGCCGTCCATGCATGATTAGGCTATCCTGTGCAGTCACTGCCGTCTGTCTTTGTTGCTATCAGGCTATAGTCAATGTCTATTTGGCCAATTGTTCTGATCACCGGGCCTATAGTTTTGCATATAACAGGTATCCAACATGCATGCTCCTTGACTCTCCCAAAATGAAGCAAGCCCCGACACAAGCACGCTATTCAGCTGGGATATCGAAGCGCGAGAAGGTTGCCGTGTATTTTTATGCGTAGCAGCCATTGAATATCAGCTGCAGATCTGAACTACGCCACGCATTCTAAAACGCATGCCCTTTCATAAGCGGTGTGCATGCGATAGCCGAGGGAAACACTGGATATATATGAATGATTCTCAAGCGCGAATGCTACTTCAACACATTGACGTGAAGCATCTCTCTGTATCTCATCTTTCTATGCACCCTTTCATACACTCTGTTGTGGGGTAGCCAACCAGACGCCTTTCTGGTTAACATCCCTGCCTTCTCCCTTTTCTTCCCCCCTCCTCCTCCTCCTCCTCCTTCACTTCCTCCTCTTCCACCTTGACCCTATATAGGGTGTCCCAGCTAACGCTAGCCAAGCTGTTCAAAAGAAAAAAAAAAGATTAAAAAACTGTACAAGATACAATTATAAGACACGGTGTTCGGTTATCAGACCTCCGACGACCGAACACAGCATGTATTATAATTGTATCTTGCATCTTGCTTTTTATATATTTTTTTCGTTGAACAGCTTGGGTAACGTTAGCTGGGACACACGGTATATGCTCAATGAAATGACTCAGGGTAAAATGAGGCGCTGGCACAGGACTGACCTCAATAAGGAAACAAGAAGAACATCTGCATGGACGTTATAGCTACGCTGTTTGCTAGAGGGAAAGGCTGCCTATCACCACGCCCTGTTTGTACGAAATAGTCACTATACATAAAGCATAGAGCAACTGAACAGCATGCAATTGATAGAGCTGTATATATGGAATCGGGGACATAATTTACCCGCTGATGACTCACGGCCTTTCATGAATGATGGCTGCAGAGGCGAAAATAGTTCACTTCGGTGAACCAGCCGAACTGTGCGGTGGCAATAGAGATGGATGGACGCAGCCGTAAGAGCGTTCACCGCTGTGCTGATAGAGTGCGTCGGAGGAATAGTGAGAAGTTATCGAACGACTCGTTTTCCCCACAGAATGGTGTCCCAGAGGAGTAATGATGATGGACAACGAAAACGTTAAGAGACAAGAAAAATAAACTTGCCAGCAACTGTTCGGTTTGTGGTTCTGATTATCAAGTTCTGTCTAAAATGCGGAAGCCACAATGCTTGCGATGTGTTTGCGCTATAAAAATGGAAGGGCTGCAAGGGAGCGGGTATGCACGAAGCTCCAATGCCTGTCTTCGAGCCAATGTCGTTTTTTTTATGTCCTCTGGCTATGTGCTTTTGAGCGGCCGTAACAGGCGGATTCGCACGGCGGATCAATTAGCCGATTTATCCCGTCCACGGGCATGACATCACCTAGCGGTACCCAATCAGGCCGTTCATAATACATTGGGTGCTGCTTGAGCCACCTCACGTTTCTTCGCTGAACGAGTCAGAGATTAGGTCAGTCGTATGAATGGGCACCTCCAAGGAAAATCGTTAATCTACACACACACACACACCTCGCTCGGACAGGAATCGCTAGCAGGGAACAAGAGGTGCCGGCATAAGCATACGTTACGGAATTCTAGGTGGTCCGAATAAGGGCGCCGCCACGTTTCTCGATATATCTGTTCCTATTCAATGGCGTTTCGCACAAATAAAAGCCACGAGCAGGACATGACTAATCAGAAAAAATTCATCTCGAACGCAGCTTCGCAATGCCAATCGAACGCGGGAAAAAAAGCCTTCAGACTGATCCTACATACGCCCACACAAACGCGGCGCCCTCGACTAAGCTACCTGCGCAAGGTCAACGGGTCAACTGGAAAGTATCGTACGCGCCGAGGGGGTATCGACTTTCACTACGGGACACCTCGCCTGGGGCTCCACAGTAAACCTTGCAGAGTGAGTCGACCCGCATGGCTGCTTCGCCAAAGCCCCGAGCTAATGAAAAAAAAAAGAAGAAAGTCGGAATCCAGCGGCGACACAGTGAACTTTTTCTGGGCACGCCAGGGAAGTACCCAGCATCGGCCGGTGACATCGCGTCCACCAGCGCTCCAGCTGCTTCCAACGCGCCGGTCGCGCTCACGCAGTTCCTGCTCCCAGCGTTGAGGTCACCGTTAGTCGCTCTGCATCTCTCTCTCTCCCAGCCCGCTCTTATGGCTTGGGAACGTGTGCGCTATCTGTCATCTTTCCGCAAGGAGGCCCTCCGCGGCCGTGGCCTTAGGAATGCGCTGCTGCGCGTAGGTCGGCCAGATTTCACGGGCGGACGAATCCGGCGCGTCTCTCTTTGTCCCACTCCCTCGTCGTTCTCTTCTCTCTCGCTTTCTGTACTGCGACATTTTTTTTTTCTTTCTTTTATATTCGACCAGGAACAGGACCTGGCAGACCACGCCATCACGACACCGGCCCGCATTCTCAACTTGAAACAAGAAGCGTGTTGTGTGGCAGAGAGTGGCGTGCTTGTTACTCCACGCATGGGAAAAAAAATAGAAAGTAAAGTAAAACACACTCCAGACGGTGGAACGCTTGGTATGCATGAATAGTTATGAAGGCATGTCCTCTTACTTCATCTGAGGTCAACACTAGAGAAATTTTCAGTGATGTACACACATGCACTATAGGCCCAGCTAAAGTTACTTTGACGTATGTGGGGCGCTTGCATCATTTGTTGAGTCCTTATTTCATGCAACAAGGGAGCCATGCGTAATGAGAGCGTACTAGTGTATACAGACTGAGGCTGTGCTTCGCGCATCGGTGCAGTTCATTATAGGACACAGAAATGCGCTATACGTGTTTCGTAGACTTTAAATACCTTTCTTCCACAGACATAGATAAGTAAAAAAAAAGAAGAACACACGTCTCTGTGTATACGGCTCCTACGTTCGCCTTGCACCCTGTGCATTGCTTAGAAATGCAAATGTGCTTTCGATTGAAGGCGAGCTTCGCCATCGCATTTCGGGGACACTTGTTCTTATTTGTTAGCGTGCACCCAAACAGCGGTGGTAATGCGCCAGCTCAGAGCAAGGAAGCAAATACGGCAGCTTTGCGATCGCTAGCTAGGAAAGAGAATCGACAACGACAGTACCACGCTGAAAGGTATTGCTCCGCAGGGCTCGAATCAAAGCAGGTGAAAGAGGGGAACGACACTGGGAGATCGCTTGTAATCTCACCGCTGTCGAGTCGAGCACCTTCCAAGCGTAGAGTACTCGAACGAACAAAAACGACGCATCAAGGAAAGAAAGTTGAAATGCGCCAGTTGGTTGAAACACTAACATTGTTTCTATAACACAAAATCTAAATATCTGCAAAAAACAAGAAAACAAATAGGGAAGCTACTCTAGCTCTTTCACAGTTCGTTTTCGCGCGGTACTTTCGCTTCTTTTCACTTCTTATCTGCTTCGGCGCGTTTATTCAGCGCGGCGCAACTGCATACCATGGATGTAGATCGAAGCCGATACCGCTACAGCGTGCCTGAGTAAAAGGAGCTTTGCGCTTGCACTTGCACCGCAGCGGCCGACCTGGCAACTCGAGGAAAACGGGGTAAACTTCTTTTATTTCTTGCTTTCTCGCTCGACTGGGGTCAGGCTTTTTCGTTTTTCTTCGGTTCGTTTCTCCAGCTTTTCTTTGCGATCACCGCTCTCTTTCTGCACCTTGTTCCAGGTTGTTGCCGACGGTCTGTGTGTGCTTGCTGGGGGATCAAAGCGTTCTCACCCTCCGCCAGGGGGCTCGTTATTATTTTTTCTTTTCTTGGCGACCACTTTTGCAGTTCGCATAGCCTTTCTTCTAAGCGTGGCATCTTGAGAAAAGAAAGTTTCGGCGACTCAGTTCACGACGGTGCGAGTCGAAGACGGGGGACGCTCGCAACCTCGTTCTCTGCGAGGCACGAAAAAGAGTTACGAGTGAGGTGCAAGCGGTAAGGAGAAGGAAGGAGCTGCCAACGGGCCCTAAAGACGCTCTTGACCTTGATCGGGCCCGCCGTGAGGTCACCTTTGACGTTGAAGCGCCGTGTGTGTGTGCGCGCGTGTGTGTGCGCGCGCGGCGTGGTGTGAGCAGGAGCGTGAGCCGCTTGTGTGCCTTATTGGGTAATTGTTGTGCACGACGGGTTCGAGCGGCCCATAGATCTCCTCGGAGCTTCTCGTATACGGCGGAGGCTCTGTGCAACCCGTCGTGCGGAATGGCTTCCTATACGCGATAAAGCTTCGGTGCTACTCGAGGGGGTCAGCAGCGGGAAGGAAGGCGAAGACTTCGGTTCGTCGAACTTGAACGATATTGTGGCGTCGCGACGCCGTCGTACTTAAGTGCACCGCTGCCGATGGCCGGTGCGGGTCTCTAGAAGTGGACGCGTACCAGCCGTTGCTTACGAAGCACCGTGTTCACAACTGACGGGTCACGCTAGTCATAAATCACATGTAGGATGACGTTCAGGGCTCGTGCTGACCACATCCACAGGCATGTCTTTTATCCAGCCGGGAAATTCCGTCTGCCTGTAAAGGTTACGTGAAGCCAGGCATCTTCGCTATACTGTATTTGTCTAGGCGTTGCTTACACCTGGCGCTACACACGTCTTTGTCGGCCGGGAGAATAGTCCGGAGCTGCGACCAGTTACAGGCACCTGAAACGCTGCGACAGATTCTGCGAAGTCCGTACGGGTTTCCCAGAAGGAAAGTTTCACAGTTGAAGAAAAATTCAGCCTGGTCTACTATAGGGGTCAAACCCAGGACCAAGGCCCTTCCGGGGCGATTGCTCTACCGCCCTACCTAACTCAGCTTAGATGGTAGAGCAACCACCCAGGGAGGGCGTTGATCCAGGGTGCGATCCCTAGACGTGGACGAATTTTTCTCTACCCTCTCAGCTAACCCAGCTTCGATATTAGAGGCAACAGCTAGGAAAACTTTGTGCCTGGGTTAAATCCCCTGAAAAGGACGAATTTTTCTTAAACTGCGAAGGGGGGGCTTCCTTTCACTGAAACCCGTTCGGGTTCACTTTGTGGCTTTGTGCTGCAGCCGCGTGGATAAGAATTGTCCCTTTCATGACCCTTCTTGCACGCGGCGGACGTCCGCAGAACTGACCGTTAAGAACGGCACAAATTTGACCATGCTCCGCCGAAAGGGCATGTCATATTCCTCTGTCCTGTATGGTGATGCGCGCAGCACGAACTATTTGGCGTTTCAGTGACAGCTAGCTCAGACATATCACTGGGCGACTGGAATAAATACTGGTTGGCGTCTCGGAACAGAATGTCATGGTGTTATCTGAATGTTACACACTACGAGTATATCGATAGATATGATGCAAAAGTTGAACGGCAAGCATAAGTTAGGCTTTTTAGATGTATCAGCATAGCATCAATTTTGTGAGTGACGAGGCTCTTTGAATTATTATGCGCAATATTTTTTATGCACTGCCTTCACGTTATGACTAAGCTCCATGTCCAAAGCTTAGAGCTTTGGACATGACGTTTTAGACTGCTTTATTTTATTTTGGTCATTGTGGCAGCTGCTGGTTGCTTTGGCTCTACGTAGTTCGTATCGAAACATGCTAGCACTATCTGAGAAGCTTTTTTTTCTTGTTGAACACTTTCTTGCACCGCCATTCGCGTCTGCACTTCTTTGTCACAAGAGCACTGCTGTGGTGCCTGATCTCAACCGGACTGAGCGACCGTGTGAAGTACGGCGCTGCGGGTTCTCGCTACTTCGACGATATCAACACTGGACTTGCTCCCCTTCTCTTGATATTTTCCTCCCCCTTTACCCTTCCCCCAGTGCAAGTTAACCAACCGGGCTCAGTCCTGCATGGATAACCTCCCTGTGGTTTATTATCAATGTCCCTCTTTTTGTCCCTATCATAGCTACAATCACTTTTCGCGCTTTCTCTATTGTAAGTGCTTTCTTATTTAGTATATAGTCCTCATTCAGTCTATTTACGATTTGCGTTATGCATGCTCGTATATTTTACCAATAGTCTAGACAAAAATATAGTGTAAGTTTACGCTCGCGCCTTTTCTATGCGTGCTTTCTTGTCCCTTCTATATTCACGCTGCGCGTTGGCTCGAGTCACCACATATGTAACCAACACTTTCCCTACTTAGCGGCAGCTGAATTGCTGCCTTCCGAAACAAACACGCAAAGCCACCACATTGGCTAATTTACCGCTGCCCTAATTCTGAGAAGGTCGCTAACCATATGCGCCATCGCGTTCCAAGTTTTCAGCGACACATGTCGTCGTCCTCGTGAGAGAAGAAGTACGACATGCAGCATGGGCTGCAGCGCGCGCCGTCGTTCGGGTCGACACCCGTCAGGCCCCCTCACCCCCACCGAAACAACCGCGCTTGAGTGCGTTGATTTGTATGCCCGCCGATGCTCACATATGCTTCGAGAAAGCCAGAATGGAAAGCGTGACGATGCGGCCGCTCTTCCATGCAAGACGCATAGTTTGTGGGGCGGCGTAATGCATGCAGGTTTATACGCGCGCGCGCGGCGTACGAGGTCGCTATGAATACGAGATTGCAGTATTCAGATCGCACTCTTTTACTCGGCGAGCGGTTTCTCATTCTACGTGTATGCAGCCAAAGCGTGGGTTATCGCGAGGAAAATATATGTTGGCGCGAGTGCACGCTATGATTACTGTCAAGATTTTTTTTTTTTGTATCTTGTCGGTGTCAGCTTTGTCTTTTGAGCGCCAGCGGAGGAGACACCGGTCTTACTTAAGAGGGTTGCGGGGGTGGTCCGCTGTTGCGATTCGATTTATTCGAAATTCAGTAGTCGAGCACGCCATTGTGTCCTACTTGACACGATCTTGGACCATGTACTTTGTATTTGCAAACCTCCAATAACCTGAAGGGTTCGGCTGTCGTGGATGCGTTCAACACGTGACTCGGCAAGCGAATTGATCTGCGGGGCGTTCTTGGGGCGTGCGGTGGACTGGATTTGCTTTTTGCAGGATACAGGCCTCAGTGAGACAATGTAAATAACTTCTCTGTGTCTGTGCGCGCTGTGTTTCCTAGCAACGAGGGCCGCCGTGTGTAGGTCAACGAGAACGCTCGAACGCTTGTGAACTGCTCAGAAACAATTGTTTTTGTTTATGTGTAGGGGTACTTTTGAACTGTTGTAAATATATCTTTTTCTATAATCTTTGTTTGATGCTTTTGATTTTTGTTTTCTGTTTATTTTGAGTTCGTCTATGAATTGAGGGAAGAGGAGGAGCCGGCGCCATCTGACAGGCACGAACTTCTTGTATATAATAATAATAATAATAATAATAATAATAATAATAATAATAATAATAATAATAATAATAATAATAATAATAATAATAATAATAATAATAATAATAATAATAATAATAATAATAATAAAGAACTTGTGTGCTGCTACATTTTGCGCGCATGCGCAAAATGTAGCAGCACACAAGTATGCAGCACACAAGCACACAAATGTATGAGCGTGCGTTTTTTCCTTACTCCTTTCTTTCATCTCTCATCAACACCTGGAGCAACATGCCAAGACTATCGCTATAGGTTAGGTTAGGTAAACTTGATGTCGCTCTCTCGATTTCCTAGGCAGTAGATGCGGTGCTTGTGGTTTACTACACGGTGAACGAAACAACGATGGACGAATGCCGAAGAGAAACAACTTGACCGAAACCGGGAAGCAAGAATTCAAGGACGGGAAGTAAAGAAGCGGAAGTAGATGGCGTGGTTCTCAAAACAGCGCCCCCTGCGGATGCTTTAAGCAACGGGGAGAAACAGCGCGAGTCATACTGCGCAAGCTGTCGTAGGGAATGGATGATTCGTGCTTCCGGTTGACCTTCATCTTTCAGCGCTAACTTACGGAGTTGCAAACTTTTTTTTTTCCATTTTTTTCCCATTGCTATTTTGGTCGATTTTCATAGCATGTTTGAGAGCGTAAAGGAGAAACTGTGCGACGTAAGATATAGTAGGACTTTGTTCGCTCTTCTGAATGAAAAGGAAAAAAAAATCACTCAATATAGATGAACTTTTGCTTGGTAGATGTTTCGTCGTTATAGATATACATGAATACCAAACTTGGAGTGCGTACGACCTGGACTTGCTCTTTGGTGTTGGTGTTCCGCCAGAAGGGGGGGGGGGGGGGGGAGGCGTCAGCATGTAGAATGGTACCTTAGTTAGCTTTTCTCCCAACAAGTATCACGAAGAGAAGGCGCGCTCGATTCTCTATAGTGCCACCGCCTTCGACGGTTGTAGTCTGGCGTTGCACTTTGACAAAATGTCGCACATTTTACGGCACTCTGACTACATCTCCTTTGCTACAAGTAGTCTTAGATACTCGCAAAGCAGGGGCGTCACTTGAACCACGCGCAAAAAACTTTGGTTCTCCTTTTCTTGCGGCATCTTTGTCTCTGGCTGCGGTCTGCTGCATTTTGGGTACACTTACCCTATGCCGCTGAACGACAGAAAATCGACCGGCGCGCGGCCTCATATTGAGCGCATCGCGCCCAAGGTTGTTCTGGTGCTCCAATTTCAGACTCATGCGCTGTGGACGACAACGACGATGATCGAAAACATTGGCGCGTACCCAGAATGGGGGGTCAACCAAGAATAACGGCTGGTAGAATTACGAATGCAGCCAAGCGTCCTCTTTCTCGCCTTGTTTACTTCTTTGTCTTTTGTTTTGTTACACCCGAAGATGCTGCAATGATGGCCGGCAATGGTCCGCCGCTGTAGCAAAGGTATACGTGGGAAGAGGAGAACAATAAGACAAAGTGATGCCACCCTCCCTCCGCGGTTGTTGGCCGCCACTTTTTCTTCCTTTCTATTCGCTTATTTGTTTTCGTTGTGCGATTGAGCAATTTTTTTTGGTGCCACTCTAAATGTTGGCATCTTCTGTGACGGGCTTTCGACGCCTGATTGTAATATAAACATATATTCCATGAACTGCAGAAGAAAAAAAAAACGATAAGTAAAACTACGAGACTGCTGTCATTTCAAAGGGAATAAAATTTAGTAACGATATAGAGAGATGTAGAGATCCCACTGCACTTTCGAACTGTGGGGCCTGTTTATGTATAACATCTCCCATATGTATGTACTAAGCTTCTGCCCCATAAGTTAGCACCGGTAGAATGCAATGATTGTGCACTTTTCATTTCGACGACAGTGGTAAGCTCCCACTCAGGATTTAGTAATGCCTGTAGCATGCACCCCAGCACCCCCCATTTTATTCTCCTGTAAATTTCTTTCTCATGATCAGGGAGCCTGTGAGTAATTGACCTAGATAAACGTACTCCTGCACTGACTTTAAAGGCTGACTAGCGATCATGAATTCTTGATCCCTTTCCAGGCTATTGAACATTATCTTTGTCTTCTTCTACATAATATCCAACTCTACTCTTACCCTTTTTTGGTTAAGGTCCTCAACCATTTGTTGCAATTGATATCCAGTGTTGCTGAACAAGACAATGACATCGTCAAACCGAAGGTTGTTGAGATATTCGCCGTTTATCCTCACTCTAAGCCTTCTCAGTCTAATAGCTTCAATACTTTTTCTAAGCATGCGGTGAATAGCATTTGAGAAATTGTATCTCCTTGCCCGACGCCTTTCTTGATAGGCAATTTTCTTCTTTTCTTGTGGATAACCAAGGTAGCTGTGGAATCTTTATATATTTCCCAAGATATTCAAGTGCGCCTCCTGTGCTCCTTGATTACGCAATGCCTCCATTGCTGCTGGTATCTCTACTGAATCAAATGCCTTTTCATAATCTATGAAAGCCATATAGAGGTGTTGATTGTACTCCGCAGATTTATCGATTACCGGATTGATGACATGAATGTGTCCTTTGTAAAATATTCCTTCCTGAAGCCAGCCTGCTCTCTTGGTTTATTGAAGTCAAGTGTTGTCCTGATTCTATTGGAAATTATCTTGGTGAATATTTTATACAATGCAAGCTGATGGGCCTATACTTCTTCACTTCTTTAACGTCTACCTTCTTATTGATTAGTATAGTGTTTAACAAAGAAGCTCGAGAACAAGTTAAGGGCCGCACAAAGAACGATGGAACGGAAAATGTTAGGCCTAACGTTAGAGATAGGAAGAGAGCTGTGTGGATCAGAGCAAACGGGGATAATTGATATTCTAATTGACATTAAGAGAAAAAAATGGAGCTGGGCAGGCCATGTAATGCGTAGGATGGATAACCGGTGGACCATTAGAGTTACAGAATGGATACCAAGTGAAGGGAAACGCAGTCGAGGACGGCAGAAAACTAGGTGGGATGATAAAGTTAGGAAATTTACAGGCGCAAGTTGGAATCAGCTAGCGCAAGACAAGGGTAATTGGTGATCGAAGGGAGAGGCCTTCAACCAGCAGTGCACGTAAAATACAGGATGATGATTATGATGCTGGCATTCTTCCAGCTCTCTGGTACACTTGCAGTCGTGAGGTATTACTGTAAAGGGCCGCAAGCTTTTCAAGCATAATATATCCTCTATCTTTGATTGAAATCCGACTGTTATTCCATCTTTCTCCGGCCGCTTTTCCCCGGGCCATGTCTTGCAAAGCCCTTCTAACTTCATCGCTAGTTATGGAAGGAGCCTCTGTATCCTATTCATCACAACTTCCAGTGAAAGTGGCGTGGCTGTTCTGGGTACTGTACAGTCAGTACAAAATTATTCTGCTCCTTTTACTGTGGCATCGAAATTGCTGATATTGCCCTGCTTATACTATTTACTGCACACATCTTACCCTGTCGTATGCCAAGTTTTATTCTGACTGATTACATGCTGCGGCCATTTCTTACTGCTTCCGCATTTTTTTCCGGCTAACATAAAGCTCGAGAACAAGTTAAGGACCGCGCAAAGAACGATGGAACAAGAAATGTTAGGCGTAACGTTAAGAGACATAACGTTAAGAGAGCGGTGTGAATCACAGTGAAAATGGCGACAGCGCATATTCTAGTTGGCATTGACAGAAAAAAAAATGGAGCTGGGCAGGGCATGTAATTCGTATGGCAGAAAACCGGTGGACCATTAAAGTTACAGAATGTGTGCCAAGAGCAGGGAAGCGCAGTCGAGGATGGCAGAAAATAAGTGGTAATTGGAGATCGCAGGGACAGGCCTCCGTTCTGCAGTAGACATAAAGATAGGCTGCTGCTGCTTCCGCTGCTAAAGAAGAAGATGATGATGATGTATATGTACCAGTAGATATCAATAAAATTGAATCTGATTCTGAATAGCAGAGGGGAACCAATTTATTCTCTCAATAAATGCATTCACAGAATTAGCTCACAGCACGTTAACGTAATTTACAATGTGTTGACACCATTTACGATATGGGTGATGTGGAGAGGGTGTTCTTTCGTTGATATTACTTCTGACAAGTGTTTCAGGTTTATTGTACTTTAGGGAATACGGTTAGAGACAAAAAAATCCCAGGACACCTAAGCACTTCTGATAATTAGTGAATCCGAAAGCATTAATGTCCAACTGAACGCCGCCGAGTGGTCCTTCGAGTTATGAACCGAGCGCATTGAGACGCTTGGCGCTTCTTGATTTGGCCTTACCCAGGCGTAGTTAAACCGCAGGCGAGAGCTTGCGTGGACAAGAAGGACAAGGAACGTGCGGGTAACACAGGCTTCTGAGAGCGAGAGCGAACGTATCGTGGCGTTGCGGCGATGCTTTCTCCCCTTACGCAACACCTGGCGCACTGCTGTGCCCTTTCGCCCGCTCTTCTTCGTCGAGGCGTGCTCGTGCCACTCGTGCTGTGAGAATTTAGGTGCTCTGTTGCTGCTGCAAACGCCAGCTGTTTCGCTCAATGCGCCATTTGACACTTTCGCATTACAAAAAAAAAAAAAAAAAAAATGAGAGAGAGACCACCTCACTGTTGCGCAAAGCATTCCAGTGCTTGAAACGCCAGTGGCATATTGTTCTCCACGAAGCATGCTCTAAGTGGTGCCTGTCATCGCCGCCTGACATCAACCTGGCCGTTGCATAATTGACAGTTTCAGTGAACATTGCTGCATTGTAAAAAGCAAAGGATAAATGTGTTGCGCTTGGTTTCGTTGTTATCTTGCAATGCATTGCAAGAAATGTGACCGTCAACCGCTGTTTGATAACGGCAGAATCGGTGTACGAAGGAAGGGTCAGCTGACGTATGATATAAATTCTAAAGCCATATTAAGTGATGTGCACTGAGTGATGTGCACTAAGTGATGTGCACTAAGTGATGTGCACTAAGTGTTGTGCACTAAGTGATGTGCACTAAGTGATGTGCATTAAGTGATGTGTATTAAGTGATGTGCATTAAGTGATGTGCATTAAGTGATGTGCATTAAGTGATGTGTAGTAAGTGATATGATGTGTAGCAAGTGATGTGATGTGCAGCAAGTGATGTGATGTGTAGCAAGTGATGTGTAGGAATTGATGTGTAGGAAGTGATGAGTAAGCCATACTCAGTGATGTGTTTATGAGCACGGTTTGATGGCATCTGCTCAAGCCTAGTTAATTTTAACAACGGAGGTGCTTAAGCCGACCGTTGGTTCGTGCAGAGAGAACAGAAAATGTGGGCCGATCCTGGCGGTAGTACAGAAAGGGTCCAAACACAATGGCACATACCGCTGTGAACTAGCGAAGGTGTTTAAGCCTAGCTAGCCCAAATACGTCTCCAATACCTTGCGATACCCAATCGATAGTCAATCAATAAATTCCGCAAAATGCTGGGGATAGCTTAGTAGTGCTAGGTGCCGATCAGCTCCGCTGTTTTTTTAGCCTTGCGCCACTAATGCAAGCTACGCTAATTTTTTGTTGTTAAAGATGGACTACACTGCATTCTGAAAAGCCAAATATTGAACATCGCCAGTTGCCAGAATATTTACTTACCCACAACGACCGAAATGCGAAAGAAAAAAGAAAATACTTTGACATTCATGAAGTCACACTGACGTATACCGGCTCTCGGTTTTCGGCGCGAAAAAAAAAAAAGAGAAATGAAACTGACCTTTTTTTTCTTTTTCAGTTACTAACCTATTACCGTTAAGTTGACGTAAACTCAATAAAAGAAAACACAATATTTAATCAGTCTAAACTTATTTAGTTCTTCTCTGGTACATGCCCCTTTAAGGGAATCAAGGAGTCACTGATGTCCCGAGATCCTTCTTATCACGTGTTCTGACCTTTCCCGTAAGTGAAACACAGTAACCGAAATAATATTGTTTCCGATGCTGCAGTCATTTGTGTTTGGAAGGTTGACATATCAGAGGTTATAGATCCGCGAGGAATAAGAAAAGAAAAGCCAGCTCTGCATTCAAGAGATGTTAGTCACACAAAACATATGCCAAATGTAATAAGTATTTGATGTGTCAAACTTTGGGTGAAAAAGATCCTGCGCGACCAATGCCTGCTACCTTTAGACTCGCCGCCTGTTTCTACTCGTCGCATCTTCCGGTACGGCCGGCTCACGTGCCGGCGCCGATAATCTGCAGTACAATCACCGCGAAAGACGTCGCTTGCTTCCTTCTCCACTTCATTCTGCGATACGGTGCACCACGTGAATTACTAAGTGACCGTGGCCGCGTCTTTCTCTCCAATGCCATCGAGGCACTCCTCAAGGAGTGCAACATCGTTCACCGCACCGCCTCCTCTTACCATGCTCAAGCTAACGGCAGGACGGAATGTTTCAATCGTATGCTTGGCGACATACTTGCGATGTACGAGTATGTGTCCGGCGATCACTCCAATTGGGACCGGGTTCTTCTTTTTGTCACTTACGCCAATAACTCTGCCCCGCAAACTACCACCGGCTTCTCTCCTTTCTTTCTTCTCTATGGCCGAGAACCTTCCTGCATCTTGGACACCATTCTCACCTACCGTCCTGACGTTTCTGAAGTGACACCTGTTTCAGAAGCAGCTACTTATGCTGAAGAATGTCGCCAACTAGCCCGCTCGTTCACCACCCAAGATCAGTGGCGCCAAAAATCACGCCGTGACGCATCCGCCCCTAGTGCCCGCTATTCCCCCGGATTGCTTGTTTGGCTTCGGGTCCCGTCCACTCGTCCCGGCCAATCCACTAAGTTTCTGTCAAACTAACACGGTCCTTACCACGTACTGCAGCAAGCATCATGCGTAAACTATGTCATCGAGCCGCTCGCGCCGTCTTCTGATCGCCGTTGCCGAGGGCGCGAAATAGTTCATGTAGCACGGTTTAAACCACGCTACGACCCGCCGATGCTGTCTTTTCCCTAGGTCGCAAGGATGGCTTCTTTCTGTGCTGGGAGTGATTGTACGCGTACTGGATATTATCGGCGCCGGCACGGTAAAGTGTGGAAGAGGAAGACGGCGAACTAGTAGTGCACGCTCGATCGGTTTCCAGCTGAGACTGCTCCGTCTTCCTGTTCTTCTGTCAGACGCCCGGCGGACTTACAACATCCTGTGTCATTATATATATATATATATATATATATATATATATATATAGTGACACGGGATAGAGAGAGAGAGATGCCGTCCCGCCCAAAAATGTGAAGCAGTGAAGACGATCGTCCCCGCAACTGCGGAGACAAGCCGCTAGGGCACATTGCCAGCATTTTTGTGGATTCCTGTGCATAATTAATTTAGCTGCGGAGGCTTAGCATGTGAAATGCGTTTCAAAATACTCACGTGCGCTTTCTCGACTCCTTGACCATGCAATTCGTCAATGACTGTCCGTATCTGTGCTGAATCGGCCGAATTTTCATAATCGTTGAAAGCCATATAACAAAACATTCGAGATGCCTGTCCCCAAAATCTGGAGAAAAAAAATTCATTGGCGTTCTACTTCAAGTAATCCCAAATTTCTAGAGGGAAGAGTTTGGGAAAGTTAACTGGGCAATGTAGATTCTTTTCGTGGCTGATTTTAAGAACGGATCTATCGAGAATGCGTGCTAGCCTTAGGATGTTTGCTTAACAGAAATTACTTTCCATGTCCATCGAAGGACGAAGGCCCTTCCAAGCGATCTGCAGTTAACCTTGTCTTTCGTCGGCCGACTCCATATTTCCTGATTTCATCACAACACCTTGTCATTGACCCTCCTTGACTGCTTTTGCTTTCCTGGGCACCCATTTTGTAACTCTAATAGACAATCGACTATCGGCTCTACGCCTTACATGGGCCGCCGACGCTCATTGCATTTTCTTAATCCCAGCTCGAATATCAGCCACCCCTGTTTGCATTCTAATCCACAATACTGCATTCCTGTCTCTGAACGTTACGCATATCACTTTTCGTTCCTTCACTCGCTCCGAAGAGCCAAGCCTATAGACGAGCATAGACGAGCCAAGCCAACTCATCGAAAATGAAGGCGAAGGCATCGCCACTTTTCTACTGAGCGCCACTTTTGACACAAAGTCGCGTCACCTTTTAATTCACACGTCGCAAGTGAACTTCGCTTGAGAGCAAAGTAGGTGTTTTAGTATTACTGCTCGCGGACCTCCTTTGACCAAAGCTGAAATGGGACTTATTGAAGAGCTGGCGTTGAAGTGGACCTGGCAAAGTTTGTGGCTATCCACGTTCACTCTTATATATAGAGAGCCTACCGGAGAAGGCTCTCGGTCGCTGCTGCGTCTCGCAAAGTGAAACTCACTCATCCACTCTGCTGTTTGACAAGAGTCCAACGGCGTGAGGTAAGCGATAGTGCTACGTCCCGTTCGACGCGAGGTGCCTGTGCTGTTCACAGAGATCTTTCGTTTACTGTGGGAGAGCACATTGTCAAACACGGCGCAGCGGTGGGAGACCGTCAGAACGCTTCGGGCTTTTGCCGCCGCCGTTTTTCTGCTAGGGCGGCCGATACCGTGTCGGCCCGGTTTCGCTGGCGCGGGACCTGAATGTCAAGCACACGCGGTCAGCTGTGATGCGCGAGCAGACGTGCTGCAGTGTTTAAACTTTGTTGAAGTACTACGAGCTCGTCGGCTTCAAGTGGTTTACCGACTTGACACCAGCGTATCGAGAAATAGAGAGAGAAAGTAAACAGCATGTAGGAACACCTTTCTGTTTGTCGGTCACTGCACCGCTGTGTCCCTGCATTTTCAACATTGGCACTTTGGATTTTTTTTTTTATTATTATGCTCACTCCCCTGTTGCTCAGTCGCTATGCCGTTATGCTGCTGATCACGAGGTCGTGGGTTTGATTCCCGGCCATTCCGGCCGCTTTCCGAAAAAAAAAATAAAGAAAAAGTTAAAAAGCTCAAGCTGGTGTGAATAACATCCCTGCAGCGCTCTTCACATCCCGGGAGTTTATTTGGCACTCTATATCCCACAACTTTTCGTTGTTTGCTATAAAAGTGTTCTGAGAAGTCGGGGCAGTTGTAGACGACATAGCTTTTTAAGATACGAAAAAAAAAAGAAATCGCCAAAGTATTCGTTCTTGGCTGGCCTCCTAACTTGTGGTTAATTCCTTCGTGTTTCCTTAGCCAGAAATTTCAATGCAAGATGAAAAAGTATTTAAAAAAAGTTAAGAGAGAAAATGAAAGGAAAATAGGGGGAACATATGTGGTTGCTTTAGAGACTTCTTTATTGCAGCTGGCCAGCGCTGATGAAAAGGCAATGAAAGGTTATAGAAAACAAAGAAGAAAAAAGAGAAATGCTTTGGATCGTGCTGATGGCTTAAAGAGTTTATGTGCCTGAGCAGATGCATCAAGTCAATTTTAACGGAACTGTGAGTTGAAATACGATACAATGTAAGAAACGTTGACAGCTAGAAATGGCAAATTGTAATTTTTAGAGAAAATCTGGAAAAAGATAAATTGTGCTGTTTTAAGTGCGGTAACCACGATATAATTATGAGATACGCTGTAGCGGAGGACTCCGGATAAATTTTTACCACCTGGGTCTTATCTAGGATGACAAAAGCGCGCCGGAAATGAATTTATTTGAACGAAAGAACGCAATTACTTAGTCAGAGCACGATATATTTTCTAGGGGATAAAAAAAAGAAGAAAAAATGAAATCTCAAAATTGCCGGTAAGCCTGTTTGAACATAAGCAAAAGTTATGGTTGCCTAAAGAATTTACTATCCAACTTAGGCACACTAACTAGTGGCCAATAATTCGCGCTCACTCATGCTCACTTCGCGGGAAATATTGGCACTGCAATGTTTGTGTCTATAAACAAACCCCTAGCCAATATTACACGTCAATTTTGCAGATGACAACGTTGTATTGTGATATAAGTGTAATGGTCCTCGTCGTTGTCTTCATCATCATTGTCATCATTGTCGCTGTTGCCATAGTTCTTGTCATCGTCATAGCAATCATCTCATTACCATCAACCTAACTATTTATGTCAACTCTAGGTACACTGTACCTATGTATGTCCACTGTCCATCTGCCGTTGTTGCGATTGTTGTTGTCATCGTCATAACAATCATCTCATTACTATCAACCTAACTATGTATGTCCACTGTAGGTCCCCGCTATCTCCAATTACCCGTATTGCATGAAATTTTTCTTTGTTCGACCTTATGCTCGCAGATTTGCTAATCTCTTTAGAGCAGCTAATCTCTTGGGGAACAGAATCCTTACTGTGAATTTAGTAGCGAGAAAAAGACGACTACAACCTAACAACACTGGCTGACTGACTGACTGCGTCATTTGAGGGAGAGCAGAAAAAGTAGGATAGTAATTACTATCGACGTTGTTCTAATTTGCAGCACTGTTAACATACCACCGTTTTTTTTTTATTGACCCATAGTAAATTTTTCTCTCGCGTAGCCCGGTCGCACAAAAGACGGCGCTCGGCACTTCGTGTCTTCCTCTGCACTCCTGCGACAAATAAGAAATGTTTGCCGCGTCCACGTATAACGGCGGAACCGCACTACATCACACATCTTACAAACGTTAAGCCTCGGGTCATGCAACTCGTGCCCAGAACGTATGCGCTTTTTTCGAGAGCGCGCGCGAGAGTTTTAGATGAGGCAAATACGGCCGCACGCGTGGCAGAGACACGGGATCACCGTATCCTCCAGGTTAATTTATTACCCGACGCGCTCTCTTCATTCCTCCTCTCTCGGCTGGCGTGGGAGCCTGGTCGTAAAATTTCTCGGCGAACCGTGTCCTCCTGGCATACACACTGGCCTGCCCTTGTCGGGCCGACGCAAACTCTCAATGGCGCCGCCAAGATTCTCCGCTCGCATCTGCGCTGTGCCCGAACGCCTGTTGGCCGCTCGGAGAGGGACAGGCTTGCGCTCACCTTCTCTTCAGCGGGACGTCCCAGTGAAGAGAAGCGACCGCGAAGAGCGTTTTCATGGCCCGTAGGCTCAGCTTCAGCGGAGGAGGCCAAGGTGACCCTCGAGCCACGACGTCGACCCCCAGGGGCCAAGTGTGCGCCGGCGGCGACTGTACTATGTGCCCTCGAAGGAAAATGGGTGAATGGGCGGCCCATCTGCCATTGTCCTATGCGCCGCAGTGTATGTATGTATGTACTGGTTCCTCAATGGAGCGGCGCTTTGGCGCGCGCCTAATACGGGCGGGCCGCGGGGAGAAAACCCACCGCTCTTTTTTACGACTCGCGGCTTAATCGATGATATGTCAGTGCGGCTGTAACCCTATTTGGGTCGATCAGTCAATATATACGCGAGAAGCTGAAGTCTGAACGCTTCCAAGCTGACGAGGGGAGTAAGTAGTAGGGTCGATTCGGATTAGAGCTTTCGGCTTTCCTGTAGCTGCTGAACAACTCTCCGATCAAAGGAGTGAACGAAAAGCGGGCGACCTTCTTAAGCAGCGTACATTGAGCAAAACGTTCTAAAATTTTTATTTTATTCGTTTGCCAGGTACTAGGAATGATATAGATGATCAGTTATGTGAAGCTGACGCAAAGCAAGCTTTTAAAACGTTAAACCGCCGCATAACAGTTGCGAATAATGTAGTCGTGCAGTCAGGTGGAACAAAGACAACGGGATTTGTGTCAGCGCTAAGAGAAGTGCCAAGGGCAAAACAACTGCGAGCGTACCCAGCCTCCAACACAGCACTTTTTTATGTTGTAAATAAAACTTGACAATGACATTCAGGCATGGCTCAGGTCGACCGCCGCTCTGACATAAAATGACGCTATTTTTCTTAAGCTAAAGTCGCTATAATGAAATGACTAATTTTTGCAAAGTTCGGGTACGTCATCGTCATAGGCTTCATTAGCTTTGTGCACTTTACTCACCTTCGGCCAAAATTGTGGCTATACTTCAGCCATGCAAATTTTCAGACTACCAAATCGACAATGCACACATCAGCTTCCAAATAGCCATCGTTGTTTCACGCCTGTTTCTTGTACGCCATTACAACGCAACCCATTAATGTCGAGGCACCGATTGATCACCACGGAGATCAGGTACGTAATTACCACAATGGCACCATTAAGAGCAGCGTCGCGAGCGTGAGCCAATCACAGCGTCAATGCATCGATTCTTCGCTGCTTAAAACAACGTGCAGCGAACTGTCACCTGCAGCTGCATTTTGATACCGTGTGGTAGTTCAGTGAAGGTAAGCCACAGGGAATCGCACTATCTGTGCCTGTGTAAACGTCAATGTACGGTATTGCCCGAGACAATCCGCGCGACACTGACACACCTCCGTAGCCATTATACGGTCGGCCTGACATACAGACACGCCACACTGGAAAGGAACCCTCTTCTTATTTCTCTTTTACGCAACAGCTGCAACCGATCTATATAACGACGCCGAGAAGCAAATAAAAGAAGAGCTATCAACACTAAACGACGCGCGCCGAACATCCGCGCCGACAACGTCATCAATCAAGCACGACCATACTACAGGGAGCGCGCTGCCTTGGAGCGACGCCTTATATAACACGTTCGACGCCAACGCTTGCGACGACCGGATGATGGCCGCGAAGCCAAAAAAAGGCCCGCTTGTTCCTCGTTTTCCTCCTTTGTCCGGGGTTCCATTTCTTTTTTTTTTTCCCCTCCATCTTTCCAACGCGTTCACAGCTGCCGTGCCTGAGTGGCCGAGCCGACAAGGGCAACAACAATGCGGCGAAGATCACCGCCCGACGCTCACTATACAAGGGCCTTCCAGGGAGTAGCGGGGGAGAAGATGGAAGTGGTGTGTAAGACCCGTCCGTACATGAGGGGGCGTTTCCTACGCGAAGGGCCAGCGGCGCTGGGTAGCGCCGGTGGCCACCGCCGTGCCGCCATAGCTCGGCCGCCGCCGAAGCCGCAGAGGCCACGCGTGACCCATAATCGCGTTAGCGGAGATCGTGCGGTGGCTCTTGCGAGCCGTTCCTGCCGTCGACCACGGATGTCGGTCACTGCCGACGCCGCTCTGTGCGGCGGCCACGCTGTTGTGGGGCCGAGGAAGTTGTGCGGCACTTCACGTAACGCTCCTATATACACGAGTTGCGTAAGTTCTTGTACAGCGGTAGTCGTTGAGGGTGCAGTGCGCCATACGCTTACTTATGGTCAGCAGTGGAGATAAGCAAGATACGTTTAGAGTGTTGGTGAAAAAAAAAAAAAAAGCAGGGAAGAGATTGATACGACCTGGGGGGGGGGGGGGGGGGGTTTGCTGTAAAAGTCCACTGAGTGGACACTTAGTGTTCATTTTAGCAGTCGTCGATTGGCTCCAGCTGCACGAGCGACGGGAAGGCTGGCTGGCTCCTTCTCGTTCGTGCACCTGGAGCCATTCGAAGACAGCCGAAGTGGACGGTCCACTGGGGGGACTCTTACAGAATACCCCCTGATTTCTTAGAGTCATAGGTGGCGGTACAAGGTAGATTGAGTAAAAAGAAAAAAAAAGAACAGGATTAATGAGATGTATAGAAAAAATGCTAGATAAGAAACATGTACAGTATAATACCTGATTAAATCAAGCAGGCTAGGTGACTATAGGTTACCGCCCCGTTTCAAAGGGAATGCCACTAAATTATCATCATCAATGGTCGGTGATAATATCAGAATTCAGCACGGATTCAACCGACAGAATCACACTGGACTACTGGCTCTTTGTGGCTTGATCCGCACTCCAAACATAGTTCTCGAGGGACGCCCGTGTTGAAAGAAGCTCGCTTCCACAATTGACATCAAGGAAATTAACGAACAAAATTGGGTGGCGCGTCTGTACAAATCTGTCATTTTGGATAGCGGTAGATTTGCTGCTGCATTTTTTGTCACCGACCATAAGGCTTGAATGAAAAGGGAGGAAGCAGTATTTTTTTTTTCGTTGCTGCTGGGTTTGAGAATTTATGAATCACTCGTTACCACGTTCACGAACGCTCTTTATTTCCAAGCCTGCGTTGTTTTTCGAACGATCAAACGATCGCGATTACATACTCTGCAAACTACATTCATGAAACAATAACTTGACAACTCCTTGGACGTGCTCACCTGCATTTTTTCTAAACATGGCTCAACCAACTTTGGAGAATGGCCAAGGAATCGGATGGGATGATTAGAAAAGGTCATTAGTCACGTCTAGACAAAAACAAACAAATGAAATATTCTCAGAAAATTGAACGAGAAGCAACATGAGGTAGTGTTCTAAGAATTTAGTACGATATTCATATTGAATCAACCGAGAATTGCTGAACGGCTGAGCAGACATCCTTATGACACTTTCCAATAGAGGATGCTTTGGAAGACCCAGGACTGTCACTATGCTAGGGATCTTCTTTCTTTCTTTTTTCTTTTTTTTGTTTGTGGTCGCAGCTGCCTTCTCGTTTTTCATTGTCTGAAAATCACGTTTCTACATCACACAATTTAACTTGTCTATTTTTGTAAACATATGATCGATTTGCAACATACGTGGTATTAGACGAAGAATAGCCCAGCAGCTTCGTTAAATCACATAGGATCCTCCCATAATTTTTTTTTACCGCGGGTTACGTGAAGCCTTGTTAATTTTTAGGAAGGAATATTTCCGTGAAATAAAGCCATTAAACTGGTGGCGTGATGTACGGCGGAAAATATGTGAGCATTTCGATCTGCAAATCTCTGCTTCGAGTCCCATCGTCGCTATATACCACAACTTTATTGTTTCTGTGTCTTTCTCAAAAGTAGGTCACCTATCGATCTGCATAATACCCGGTGAGCATCGAATCACTATTATCCCCGCAACATATTCTACATACACCTATCGTGTTAACAAAGTTAGTACTGTTTAAATGTAGACAAAGGAGGAGATGTCGGGCGAACGAGCGTGTCTCTAGCCTGCTACTAGTCACCGGAGTTAGTGAAAATGGAAGAGAAAGAGATGGATAGCAGGTAACCATGCTAAAGTACACTGAGCCAATATATATATATATATATATATATATATATATATATATATATATATACGTGCGCTGTCCATCCAATACGCGGATGCACTATGAAGGCACTACGAGAAGCTGGGAGTAATGCGTTTATAGAAAACGTTCTCGGGCGAACACAGTCTTCCCACTACACATGTTGTAAAAACCAGCGTCTAAGCACGTCCCACAGAAAAAGTTCATCAGGTATTTTATGGCGCGCTCGGCATGGTCAGCCCACCTTCATGCGCCCGAAATATTCCACTCTGCAAAGGAGCCGGAGCCGCACTGACAAATATAGGTTTTCCACGTAGTGACCGACTCCTAAATGCACAAATGTGAGCAAATATGCACATTGAACAATGGTCACGAACATAAGACCGCGGTTACCATTCTGAACATTTCAGTGTTTTCTAATTAGCATTTATATAAGTGTCGATGCGTCAGAGAACACGAGCTTCGTCGGTAATTGTGGAATGCTATCGCTACAACAACACCTCGGCAATAAATGTGAAAGTAGGCGCAAACAAAGTGTAGCTTCGGAGGAACGAACCGATAATTTTCAAACTTGTGGGTGCTTTGGGATGTCGTTGAAAATTTTGCTAGTAGGAGTCTTGGCGTGGACTAAACCTTTCGTTGTACTCCGGGGTGCATCGAGATAATCGTTTGCAGGAATAACGCGTACGTCATGGAAAACGTCACAGGGAAATGTCAGAATTTTAGGTTATGTAAATGCGCTGCTTAAGAAAGTTTCAAATGCCACCGGAACCTTTAGGATGCTTCTTCGAGCATAATATAAATTGCTGAATCACTGCTGAAATAAGCATGGAGCTCAACCTTACTGCTTGAAACGTCACAAGCCTACACAGGCGATCATTTAAAGTTCGAACTAACCATGGAAATTTTCCAAGTTCAGAAGTAGTGATTTGATAGCGTGTATTGCGAGCTATACATTGAATATTCAACGCCACCTGCGTGGCAGCTGGTATGGAGGGTGCACAACTGCGAAATGACCCCCCGAAATGTAATCGCCTCATTGCTGGGAAATTGCTCCGAGGCTAAGAAAAGAAACGGCTTTTTATTAAATTGTTATCTGGAATTTCGGCAGCAATTCCGCGATGTCAGAGTAATCTAGTGCCTATTTTTTTCTATACCACCTAAAAACAGACATAGTTTGGTTAGTTCGTTTCTTTTTCAGGGTGACTTGGGCCCAGCAGACTTATTTCAATGTTTAGATTTTGCTCCAGATCTACGTATCTTAAGGACCACCAAAATGTTCGCTCAGTTAAAGGTAGCATGCTAATCAAAGGTGGCAGGAAGCTTTGGGGTGTTTCAACGCACTCGGAAACCGACTGAGCACTCTTCCAGAACACCCGTCGAGTTGGCTTAGTCGGCTCAGTGGCTATGGCGGCCTGTTGCAGAGAACGAACGAAGCCGTGGTTTCAATTCCTGACCGCGGCGGCAGCGACTCGATATGGACGGGATTCGAAGAGGCTCGTGTGCTTTGATTTAGGTGCATGTTAAATGACCTCAAGTGGCCAGAATTGAGTTTTAGGCTATGGTTGATATCACAGCCCCTGTGTTATTTTGGCACGTTGAAACCATCGATGAGACATCTTCCAAGATATTTGCGGATTCTTTAGCCGTAAGTTACTTAAGTGTATAAACCTGCATTTTTAAAAAAAAGGTGGTTGAAGTGCAACTTACCACCTGATTAGGGCGATTTTCGTGGACTCCGTAACTTGGGTACTGCGTCTTTTATAGTGGGCTTTTTATTTGTTACCCGTTTTTCCTCTGGACACTCTACTTTCAGTTCATGATGCTTTGACAATTTGCAGATGTAGGCCTATACTTCCCTCCACCTACAAGTGACTTTAAAAGCTGTTTAATAATCGGACAACATCTTCGGAATCATCAAATCCCGGCCAATTTGCGCAGAGACCGTCCTTTATTGGGAATTTTCGTCACCGGGTCATGTTTGCAGCGTAAAGCCCTCGCTGCAGTTTGGAAAAGAACATTGGCCAGAAGAAGTCGAAATGAACTACTCTTCGTGGTGTACTTCGTCTTGTTTGGAATACACTGAGTCTTCTAATGGGGAATTTAATAACTTCAGTAAATCTACAGCAGGGCGCCATGTCAAAGGGGAAATCTATCTGGCAATACACGTGGCAAACTGGACTTTACATGGATCGAACGACTTTGTGGCTTTGCAAACTGCTCATTTTCGACAATATTTCGTTATAAATGCTGCAATTCGCAATCGTTAGGCATGTGCGCGGATTCTCATTCGCTGACTGTGTTTAGAAAGGTATTACTGTTTAGAAGTAAATAATAATAAAAAAGACAAAGCGTAATAAATAACGCCACGAGAACGTTTTAAATCTCAAGCATGACGACTAGACAAATTCATGCACTACCCCTTACTCCCATGGTAGCTCAAGGACCACAGCGCCGCAGTTTCCCGTAGTACTTTTAGAAGAAAATTGAATGTCTAATATGACGCGTTGGGTAAGTATCCGTGCTTTAAATAATAGTGGGAATAGATATTGCAGTTTCACGGTGTGCTCTGTAGCAGTGGGCGATACCGTGCAGGTCATGACTGCATGTAGGACACCCGGGGAATACGATTCATTGCACACATTTTAATGCCATGCACCAAGTGTTTGTATCAGAGAAACCATTCGCACGTGCGTTCTCAATGAACGTATCAGGACATGCGCAGTTACGAATAACCGCTGCAACTGCCCCCGGCGCAACTCATATTTATAGTTACGCTTGACACGCAAGTCACGAAGCATGAATCTTACACTCGAGGCCTTTCCTTGCCGTGTTTTAGTGCATGCGATTATATTTGACGAAAGGAGCAGTAACCACGATACCATTTTCCATTTGCGTTTATACGACAGCTATAATTGTTATGCAAATATTTGTGGAAGCGGTAGCATATTGGTTATCATTCTGTCGAAGTGTAGGAAAGAAGGTGTTTCCGGGCGTTACGGGTTCCGCGTTATCTGCACTTCGAAGGAGCACGTGCATAAGCGGATAGGGAAGCAGGCAGTATCCCTTGCGCACGACGCGATCGATGCGATAACGGAACGGCGTGGGTTTTTAGGGGCGCCACTTTCGCTTACGCGGACGGGATTTTGCCTGCCGTTGATGCCATGCACTGTTTTGCTTCTCCTTTATTTCTATTTTTTTTCCACTTTTTCGTTTCCCTTCCTGTTCCTTTCGTTGTAGGAATGCTGGAGCTCTGAACCTCGTTTACGGACGCACTTGACACTGTACACGCAGGAGCTGAAATTCTACTACGAATAATAATAATAATAATAATAATAATAATAATAATAATAATAATAATAATAATAATAATAATAATAATAATAATAATAATAATACCTTACGAATGCAATTTCCATGTCCGCCCTACTAGAACGGCTTTGACAACAATTAATTGATTACGGAGGCATAGTTAGATCCCAATGACGAGGTGAAATTCTACTCAAATAAAGGTGAAATAAGGTTTTGAATCAACGGCAAGGAAAAATAAATTAGCTATAAATTAGCAAGCATCTTAACGTCAGCGCTCATTTTCATAGAGTCGGACTGAATCGTTACGGCAGTGCAAGCACTTTGTCTAGAATTCAAAGGACCGCCGTAATTAATTATCACGCTGATCGTCTTTTCCGCCTTCGCTGCAGTGGGCAAGAAACAATTACGAGCAATACTGACACCTTTTGAACACCAGATTTAATGAAAGATAGCTGCCTGCATGGTTGAACGCTACGACCTTGTGGCAACATGGCAGACACTTGAGCAGCTTTGTGTAGTATCAATGCTACTCGAATACAATGCATAAACATTTGCATGTTGTTTGTCAGAACTGCTCTCCGCGTATTTTGAGGAGATTCTGGTGCATGCGGGTACCACCGGCTACTCCTCTTTCATGAAATGTCAATTCTTCTCAAAATGATGCAAATGATAGAAACAACTTTACTACAGATAAACGCAGTGGTATTAGTTCTAAACGTCGCGTACAAAACAAATGTTCCCGGAGATTTCACAACATATAAAGTGTCTAAGCCCGCGCAAGCGAGGCCTCTCGTCAGTGCGCGACATTCCAAGCGGAACACTCCAGAACCCGGACACATGAGCCACATAAACGCGACAACACAAGCAGACACGAGTTAACACGAAAATTTCCGATTGAAGAACAACTAGAGTTACATCAGCAAGGACAACAAAATGAAAGGTAAACCTTAAATGGGTTTATTAACTTTTTGATATTCTTGAAACTTCGAGAAACTGTTTCAAGAATTGTTCAGCAATGGTGTTGTAATTTGAGTAATGGAAATGCACCCAAGATGTTTCCTAATGATATTGGTCGCTGATACTATGCGCATAACCTTGCCGAGAGCATCTTGCTTCTTTTCTGTTCGTTGTAGTGTCACACTCTACTTAATTAACAATATACCTCGCAGCGACATTGCTCGGAAACATCGTAATGAGCGCCAGATGCCAGTTGCAAAGTAGAATAGACAGCGACTGTTCACCTCAGGCAGTCGCGTCGCTCAATTGCTTTAAATATAACGGCAAAACAGCGACAATTTGCCTTTTAATGCGTTTGTTACGAATTGGAATGCCTACTTGACCAAATTTTTTTATAAAGGCACAGCGTTAAAATGCTAAGTACACTGAAAAATGAAGTAACCTTACTGCCAATGTTCTCTCAGTTCAAAAACAAATTATTGCTGTCCGTGGAACGACACGTACGATCAGGTAACAATTGATGATTTTTCGAGACAAGAATGACACGAGTAAATACTTTACATCGAATTCAATAAATTGATTCGTGCTTGAAAAAGGTTAACACGAACGGTAGTTACCGGCACTTCATCGCGACTAAAGCCTGCATGCGGCCGGTAAGTAATCCGGTAGGTTTGCGCTGTTTGAAAAGTTAGCCTTACCACATTGCCTGTTCGGATTCTTGTGCAGTAATACAGATTTATGAGGGGGGGGGGGGGGGGGGGCTCTCTTCCATAGGGAAAGAAACACTCTCGACGAGGCAGACGAGAATGGTGATGAGGCCCTCATCCTATTCATGAGGTCGCTTTCGGAACGATCGCTCAATCAACGGTCTATTCTCCGCGCTAAGGAGTGGTTTCGCGACACACCTCACCTATTCATCATAGCACAGCTCCAGGCATCGGCTATCCCTATGAACGAGCGTATACAAGCATGCAGAGGAAATAAGAGGGCACTGGTGGCTATTACAGGGGTGTTCTCGTGTATGTTACACCACAGACGCGCAATGTATTGGTGCTGTGAGATTGCTGTGCGTCTTTAGTAGGCCAACGCTCCCAACTGAACAAAACTGAGATGTCTCAACTTTAAAAAGTGAATCGCAACGTCTTTTTTAAGCTTCCTGATAATAACGCGGTATGGCTACGAATAGTTAGCCTAAACTGAAAACATTTTGTTTAACGGGCGACTATTCTTCGTTGGCGAAAGTCTATCTTAGTGAGGGTATAACTGGAAGAAAGATTTATTTTTCTTCATATGTGAGAGAATCGTTGCACAACTGATCAGCTGGTAATCATCATATCGCAGCTCCAGGCATCGGAGCTGTGTTATGAGTTTATTTTGGCTTAACGAATGTTTGGACAGGCCGTCTCGATCCAAATAACAGTAAGTGGCTTACAGCGATGCCGAGCCGAGGTTTCAGAGAAGAATTTATGTGGTTAGACCAACAACCTTCTATACAACGCATCACTTCTCTAAGGTCGGGGTCACGTATGTATTGTGTCCATAATGCAAGCAGTTGCTGGAAATCATTTCCACGCTTATTTCACTCCAGATACCGGGTGCGCAAACATAAAAGTCTCGCCAGAACACGCCAGTTGTGCGAGCACAGTGTTGGTAATGTGAACGATAGTCGTGTAGGAATCCGAGCACTCTCTCGTGTGTGAAGTAGTTCATTGGCACTGCTTGCATTGCGGGTACGGAAGCGCTGTAGCATTTCAACCTAGCTAAAATGCGGCGCCCGAAGCAGCTGGGCAGAGCCATCTGCTGCCTAACTGAGCAGTTGAATAGTTGATCTTACATACGAGCGCGCCATGAAATAGTGTAGCATTCTTGCCAGTTTGTCACAACAACGTATATCTGGAACCAGTCGCAATATATTTTGTGCGCAGTACTGTTTCTCCTAAACTGCCAGAGAACAGAAAGCAGATTATACGCAACGTCATCTTCTGCAGAAATTGCACTGCCAATTTTGTGAGCACATAAAACCACGGTTTTACTCTGAGTGTTGAGCATGAAGCACGCGAACATGAGTGCTGGATAAATATAGCTGTAGGAAAATAAAAATGAAAATAACCTGGTGCTGGCAATGTCATATTGCACGGATTGGTGCGTCTAAAAGAACCTCCGTGAATCGAAAATCGTAAATGTGGGACCGAAAGCAGAATTGGATTTGTTTTTTATTTCACCATTCAAGATGTATTGCACAGCTTCGCTGCGACCGCCGAGGCTAAGTTTATATATACATTACTTCTCGATATGCAGTCTCCTTAATTCTTAAGTTGCGCTACCTGTAGCAGCTCACGCCAACAATAAAGACCATAATACAAATTGTTTCCAGGGTTAACTAAAGAGACCAAGGAAACATATAAAAAGGCCGAGCGTTTTCTGCTATCTGTAAGCAATATTAGGTGACCTTTGACACGTGGCATTTAGCACGTTTTACGTAATACGTCCGGCTTGCTTACGCAAGCAACTGAACCTAAATTTACGTTTATTACTTCGCTTGGAGAGCATGTGCGGGCGTGCGTATAGTATAGCTACAGGGTCATCCGTTTTTATGGGAAACACCTGAATAGCATTAAAGTGTTTACGTCAGGTGAAGTTTACAATGAAAGCTTGCCGATATTTTTTTTTGAGTATCTATGTTATATGCAATTCGAGCACCACAGTAAAGCTTCAAGCAGAAGTAATGGTGAGGTTTTATAAAGTTATATACTAATCACAACTCTTTACTACAAAGAGTAAGAGACCTTGCATCTGAGCGTAGGCGTTTAGTACCAATGGCTTGAGCCCGACCACAATGGTTTGCCATCGCAGTTGTATACGACAAGAAGTCTGCCGCGGAAGTCAAGGTCAAGGCCCCACGCTCCAGCCTTGCAGAAGTCAGGAAAGCAATACACCGAAGAACACCGTGACACCTAGACAGGCTTGCCCATACCTACGGCAGTTCACTGCACACACACTTGGCCTCAAATATTCGCTCGGGACAAGGTGTACATGACGAAATAAGAGCCCTGGTGTAACATCGGCGAGATTGACAGAATGTGGAAGTGGGTCGAAAAAAATAAATAAAATAAATAAAAGAATAGAGGGGGGCGGGGTGTGGCGCTGGCCCGGTGTGTCGTATCCCACGCGGTATCCTCACCTTGGCAAGACGGGAGAGTCGACGCTTCCCGAAGAGGGTCGAAGCGGGACGCAAGCAAACCGTGCGAAGAGGTCTTTCAACCGGGGGTTTTCCCAAAGGGACCACACTGGTAGAGAACGCACTAGGACTCCGGTGAAGATAGATCGGGCAGGCAGTCTTCTGCTGCCGCTGGTGGCGTCGGGTCACTATTGCCGACGGCACATGTGATGGCACACCAAAGCGTTCGTCCGGGGAAGGCCGGCCGTGAAGAGAAGCACCGAAAATGAGGCGTCCTACTGGCCGTGTCCGCCTTTAAGTAGGGTCCCCCTCCTCGCAGTGTAAAAGCGAGGGGAAAACCGCTCTTGGCCTGGTTGGCCTCCTCGCGGCCGACCTACTCCTCTGTCGCTGTTCCGTGCAGCACGCGCCGGCAGTGCCTCTGGGATGAGCGCCACCACCGCTGAACACGCAGGGCACAGCGGAGCTGAATGAAATGCCGGTATCGTTCGGTCAGCGCGCTCTAGCGATTGACCCTTGGATCGGCTCGTCTTCGCTGGTGGGCCGTCTCAAGGTCGTCGTGTGCTGTTGGGCCCAGTGGGTTTCGGTGCCACATGATTGTTCGCGCTGACACCACGGCTACATGTGGCATGATTTTCAATTCCTTGTAGGAGTAATCGAAAACCCTCTCTCTTGCGAGTCGGGAAGCGGTTGCTTTCTAATCGTAGTGACAGGCGTAGGAACCCGCTAGAAATATCAAGTGATTAAATTCGGTCAACGACTTCGCGGTGCTCATTTTGTATACGAGGGAAAAATTCTCGCTGATTTCAATTACGCGACAGCGACTTATCGTAAACGGCTTGCCAAGAGTACAGTCCTACTCTCCAAGGCTGCTACACGATAAAATAAAAATACATCAAGGATGAAGAAGAACTTCCGGCAGACACACTTGTAATGCCTCAGAAGCCTCACATGCTGTCAAGTTGCATAGTATGAATTCAAGTGAGTGTCCTGCGGAAATCGCTGCCCCCCCCCCCCCCATGCACCTGTATAGATGAACCCTATGTGCTGGACTGAACACGTTCCATGTTCAGTCCAGCACACCTGCATTGCAGGTTCATCGTACTTGGCTCAAATTACCATGTACGTGCTCGGTGGATAAGTGGCGGCTTGGTATCCGAGTGACACAACATGAGGGCAAGTCTGTGTTCGTCCTCCCCAGTGGTCACCATCATAGCCGCCCGTGTAGGCCACACTGCACCGAACACGAGACGCGTGGCGCTGAAAGGAGGCGCTGCCCCCTCTCTTGACCGTCTTCAACGGCGTGCTTGACGGCGCATTGTGGCGACGCACGCCGCCGTCGCGCAATGTGCACACAGTCCCTCGCCGACTGTGCACGGAACATGTCGCCGCACACAGAACGGTACCTTGCCCGCTTGATCTGCCCAAGACCTACGGCACGTGTAGCGGCTGCGCGCGCTCTCTCTCTCTCTTTCCCTTCCTTGCTGAAGGTGGCAGCTTTCACGTGCGCTCGCCCGAGAATTCGGCAACTGCCGCGTTTTTCTCTGTCGCCGAAGCGGTCGCCCGCTTTAGATATGCAGCGCATGAAGGGGCACGTGGAACGCGTTTCTGGGGGTTTCCTCGATGCCGTGTAAAACGTGTCACTTTCACTGCGAGAGGCGACCACAACAAAAAGCGCGGCCAATTTCATGATTGGTATCGTGCGTGGTGACCACAGATAACGTCAATATTGCTTTCCCGTGCACTAAATACGCCGCCCTCAGCAAGCGCGGGAAATGTGTTGCATGTGGTTATGGATTGAGAGCGAACTCTGCCTTTGCCAGCCTGGTCGCTGACAAGTTTGTTTCCGCAGCCATGGCCATCACTGACAGTCGCTGTTTGCGGGAAATCTTTGAGCTCGCAGTGAACACACCGTTTGAACTTACTTGTACAGTCCCAATGAAATTTGAAAACAAAAAAAATGTGGCTTGTTCTGGCGCTCACAGTTGTGGTTTCATCCGCAGTGGTGGCCAATACACTCTGGCGGTCAATTTCTCAGCAAATACCCGTGGCTCCACTTCGCTACCTAATTTCGATGGGGGCGGAATGCAAAAATGCCCATGTGCTGCCCATGTTCTGCTCATGTGCTAAATGACTTCCCGGTCGTTGAGATTAATCCATAAGTTCTCCATTAGGATATACTCGAAGGTTACGAGTTAAAATAGGCACCATTTCTCGGTGCCTGGGGGCCACTCGTTGTCAACCCTGGTGGTATGACGTCTTGACTGCAACCGCTTGACTACTATATCAAGAAGCCCTACAAAGTCCTGCGTGGAATGGACACGCTCGCGGGAGCCCGCATGCAATGACCTCGACTGGGTTTCTTGAACGAGCTTCTCGTGCTGCACTGTGGCGGTGGATTAAAGATGCATGAACTGTCCTCCTTGAATCTGCAGCGTCTTATAAGGACGCGCCTTAACTCGAACGGTTTTGACGTGGCAATGCACAAATACCTGGAAGAATTAATCGATAGAGACTCCGTACGAGAAAGCGATACCCAGAAAGAACGATGCATTGTGGTACGGATAAAGGCTGTGGAAGTAAATCCCGGTCGCACAGCTCGCAGATACATAAAAACAGTAGTCACCCGTAGACACGCGTAGTACACTGATATGCATTTAGGACGATACAATCATTCGAATGTGTTGTATGCAATGGGATGCACCCATACGTAATAGCGTGACTGGCCCCACCGCCCAACGAAACAAGGCGGCAAAGTGTCAGCATTCAGAACTCTAATGCATGTTACAATATGTATAAAACATGTTAATATACACAGAAAAGTGCATTTATCCATTGAATACAAGCTACAGGAAATTCAAAGTGCAGTAGAAATAACTCTGAAACAAAAACAACGGCAATAATACTTACCCGGAGGAGACGATTTTCGCTCGAGTGGGCAATAAATTGTCTGGTACATATAGGACAGAAGACAATTACCACTTACATTTCAAAAAATTTCCCGCGACATCAAAGGCCTTGCCACACCTACCACGCCGGTGGCGGTGCTCCTCATCATGCTAGCGTTGCGAGACCCCTAATCGCTTCCAAGGCGTTGGTTCTGCTGCGCACCCGCACTTGCCTCGCGTGCTGTATCGCACCAACGTCTCGCCTCCGCGTAATTCCTCGAACATTGTGCGAAGAGCTTCAGCACAACGCTGAACCTCGCTGTCGCTTCCAATGTTTCACCCATTTGGCAAAACTGCCCTATAGTATTTTTACAGCGAAGTTGTTAGTGCGACTAGAAGCGCTTGAAGACCTTATATACCAGTAAGGTTTTAACTTGGGCTCGTTGCTTTTCCATTATGAACATGCAAGCATTGCGCGTAAAAAAAAAAAAAAAAACATGGACAAAAGAAGGAACACGGTTACACACACGGAGTGAACACGGTTACACACGAAGTACGGAGTGCTCCGTGTGTGTTCAGCTACAGCCGCTGGATAAAAAAAGGTGACCTTGTTTTTTTATCCAGCGGCCGTGGTTCAGCTCGCTAAAGGCTAAATGCAGTGAAATTTCCCTTTGTGCAAAATGGTTATAAATGTGTAGTATATGTACTAAAGCTGCTGGGCTGGTAATTGTCTATTACCATTATTACCTTATTAGCAGCTTTGAAACAGCACGTAAGCAGATGACGCGCGCACCTGGCAGTTGACGCTATGACTATACGTCCCACCGTGTCACCTATACGAGTTCTTTCAGCACTCCGCGGGCCAGTCACAGCTGCCCCCTAACGTCAGAGGTCATGTCGAGAAGCCACACGTGCTGGGTCTGATCTCACTTCCGATGAGCCATAGTTTAAAAAGGAAGAAAATTCTGTGTCGAGAACGTCTATATTTATGAGCTGTTCATGACGCATATGTAAAGCTTGCATGGAGAATGTTCTTTATCTGCGTTATCTGAAACTAGGCTTTTTACGCGGTCCGAAATTATGTTGCAGTTGGACTTTAATCCAAAGCCTCCACACAGTACTGAAATGACTAGCTCTTACAACTTTTACAGCGAAAGCTGTATATGGCTAGGCGAAACGAAAAACCGTTCGTGCCATGTTTCTCTAAATGTCTCCATTGGCTACGCCGTCAATTACGTCGTTCTCTACGTCGCACCCAAGCGCGCGCGCCATTGGCAGCGCCGTTAGTGACGTCGTTCTCTGCGTCGTACCTGCTCTGCCCGCAACGCCGGCTCCTGGGCTCGCCGTTGCCGCATGCGTTCGATATCTCGAGTTAGCTCGCGTCGTGGTTAGCAGCGTCCGCCCGCCATTGGCGCTTGCATTCCACTTCGCGATTTCAACGTGTACGTTTCGTCGCAGCCGAAGCCAAAGTGCTGCTCGAGAAATTCCCGCCGAAAGCGGGCGTTGGCCCCGGCGAACGCGTTCCCGCCATCGCCACGTTGACGCTGCTCTGCCCGCAACACCTCCTCATCGGCCCGCCGTTGTCGCTTGCGTTCGAGATCACTTAACGCACTGCTAAACACCGGGGCCGCACGTTTCAGCTCTGCTGTTTAACCATCTGTATTGGGCGGTGTTTAATAAAATCAAATTGACAAAACAGGGTAAGACAGCTTACAATACATTAAGCTAATAAGTGTCTGGCTTTTTGATTAATCGAGGTTGCATGTTGAAAAAGTCATTCTGGTGACTAGAATGACCGGAATGCAAAACTTGTGCAATAAAAAAGTCGCACTTTCGCCCGAAAAGCGAAGCATCCATTGCGATAGCAAATTAGTAGGGAGCTATACGGAGTAAGAATAGTAGTTTTATCAGCTGCATAAACTTGGACACACTGACATTTGACAAAGAATGACATTTCCTGCAAGGCACGAGCGCAGAGGAATGAATGAAAAAACTTCATTCAGTGAGCTTTTTGGCGCCGGACAGAAGTGGTCCCCATTTCACAGGAATGCATGTGCTGCTCTCGCCGCCTGACCCCCGGTTACAGTGTACTAGAGCCGCATTTGGTCTTCCAGGGCGGGTCTGAACAGCAAGATCTTCTATCGCTCTATAAGGGGTGAGATGGGGCGGGGATCGTGTTGGGCTTGGCGTTGGCGAGGGGATGGAGGGTGTCGTTGGCTGAGTCTGAATTTTTCTATCATGTGTTGGAGTGTTCCTGGCTCCTGACACACGGGGCACTCCTGCCCGTACTGGCTCGAGTGCATTCGGTTGAGTAGTCGGGGGTGTGGCTACGCCTCTGTCTGAATCTGCTTGTATGTTGTCCGTTGCTCCCTCGTTAGCTTGAGGTATGGCTCGGCGAAGCTCTGTCTGAAGTTTTTGCAGTACTCTTACAGTACTCCACTGTCTCTTTTACCTGACCAGTGGCTGGCTCTTGGCGTTCTCCTCCTCCCCTCTCCACGGCTGTGGCCTGGTGGGAGAGTGCTCGGACCTGCTGGTGAGCAAACTCGTTGCCTTCCACGGCGGAGTGGGCCGCAAGCCAGAATAATTCTATCTGTTCCCCTTTCGGAGGTTATACGCCTTTGAGCATAGGACAAGGCAAGATGTATGCACTGAAAGATAAGCATGGTAATATCATCAGCAATTTCGATGACATAGTAAAAGCAGCAGAAGAATTCTATACTGACCTGTACAGTAGCCAAAACAGCCAAGCTTCTTCCATTCGAAATAGTGATGAACCGGATACAGAAGCTCCTTCTATAACTAGCGATGAAGTTAGAAGGGCCTTGAAAGACATGACCAGGGGAAAAGCGCCTGGAGAAGATGGAATAACAGTAGATTTAATCAAAGATGGAGGAGATATCATGCTTGAAAAGCTTGCGGCCCTTTATACGCAATGCCTCACAACTTCAAGTGTACCAGAGAGCTGGAAGAACGCCAACATTATACTTATCCACAAGAAGGGAGACGTTAAAGATCTGAAGAATTACAGACCCATTAGCTTGCTTTCAGTATTGTATAAAATATTCACCAAGATAATTTCCAATAGAATCAGGACAACACTTGACTTCAGTCAACCAAGGGAACAGGCTGGCTTCAGGAAGGGATATTCTACGATGGACCATATCCATGCCATCAATCAGGTAATCGAGAAATCTGCGGAGTACAATCAACCTCTCTATATGGCTCTCATAGATTATGAAAAGGCATTCGATTCAGTAGAGATATCAGCAGTCATAGAGGCATTGCGTAATCAAGGAGTGGAGGAGGCATACGTGAATATCTTGGCAAATATCTACAATGATTCCACAGCTACCTTGGTTCTCCACAAGAAAAGCAGAAAGATACCTATCAAGAAAGGGGTCAGGCAAGGAGACACAATTTCTCCAATGCTATTCACTGCATGCTTAGAAGAAGTATTCAAGCTCTTAGACTGGGAAGGATTAGGAGTGAGGATCGATGGCGAATATCTCAGCAATCTTCGGTTTGCAGATGACATTGTCCTATTGAGCAACAATGGAGAGGAATTACAACAAATGATTGAGGACCTTCATCGAGAAAGTGCAAGAATTGGGTTGAAGATGAATATGCAGAAGACAAAAATAATGTTCAATAGCCTGGCAAGGGAACAAGAATTCAGGATCGCCAGTCAGCCTCTAGAATCTGTAAAGGAATATGTTTATCTAGGTCAATTACTCACAGGGGACCCTGATCATGAGAAAGAAATTTACAGAAGAATAAAATTAGGTTGGAGTGCATACGGCAGGCATTGCCAAATCCTGACTGGGAGCTTACCACTGTCGTTGAAAAGAAAAGTGTACAATCATTGCATTCTACCGGTGCTAACATACGGGGCAGAAACTTGGAGGTTAACAAAGAAGCTCGAGAACAAGTTAAGGACCGCACAAAGAGCAATGGAACGAAAAATCTTAGGAGTAACGTTAAGAGACAGGAAGAGAGCGGTGTGGATCAGAGAACAAACGGGGGTAGACGATATTCTAGTTGACATTAAGCGGAAGAAATGGAGCTGGGCAGGCCATGTAATGCGTAGGATGGATAACCGGTGGACCATTAGGGTTACAGAATGGATACCAAGAGAAGGGAAGCGCAGTCGAGGACGGCAGAAAGTCAGGTGGGATGATGAGGTTAGAAAATTCGCAGGCGCAAGTTGGAATACGCTAGCGCAAGACAGGGGTAATTGGAGATCGCAGGGAGAGGCCTTCGTCCTGCAGTGGACATAAATATAGGCTGATGATGATGATGATGATGATGACGCCTTTGAGCGCCCGAAGGGCCAACCGGGACACCTTGCCCGAATGGAAGTTTCTGTGTGCTTCTTGGCAGTCTGTGACCACTCTGGTCCTCCACGGAATGTTGAGGGTCAGGGAGATCACCCGCTGATCTGCTTCTTCGACGTCGTTATTTTTGCCGTCGCGCACATTAGCCGCTCTTCTTTGGTTGTCACCGTTGCGGTCGCCCAGCTTTTTCCTCTGTCTCTGGAGCTATCCGTAAAGACTACCCCCTTGTCCCCAGTCCGCAGCTCGCTCTAAGCCTTTGCTCTGGCGTCCTGTCTGCCACTGTGATGTGCTCGGCTCATGTTCTTGAAGAGTGGTTTCACTTTGATGGCTTCCAGTGAGTCGCCCGTTAGTTGTCCTCGCTCCGTCTGTATCGTCTCCTCCCGACCGATCTTCTTCAGTAATCTTCTGGCGGCCTTCGTTTGACTTAGGCGCTGCTTCTGCCTGGCGAGGTGTCTCTCGATCAGTTCGTCCACTGTTTTATGCAGGCACAACCTCATGAGTTTGTCGATGGAGGTGCTCATCGGGACTCCGATGGCTTGTTTGACTGCTTTGCGGATTATCACATCAATCTGCTTCGTTTAGAGTGCATTCAGCAGGAAATACGGTGTCATGCACCTAAGTAATTCGGGACACCACGAAGAACTGTACGAGTCTCAGGGTGTCGTTCTCTTTCATTCCTATGTGTCTCGTCGCCACTCACAGTCGCTTCCGCCTTGTTGTTTGCTATGCCATTGTCCACGATATGCCACAGAAAGACAAAACTTGCTAACGCGCTACAAAAACTGGACAATCGGCCGCTTTCCGTGCAGGTGCTGCTGGAACACCGCCCCCATCATTCGTCGGCCAACAAAACGGTGAAGGTACGTACTTTGTGCTTCTTGAGGACGACGAGCTTGTGTGAACGTCTTTGACTAATAGTGCAATACCACACGCGTCAGCGAATTCACCGCTATTTTCGTTCTTTCCTTCCCTCCTCTCTCTCCCTGTCATCTTTGTGTTCCCCTTTCTCATTCCCGCGGTGCAGGGTAGCAAACCGGACGTTATTCTGGTTAACTTCCCTGCTTTCTGTCTTTCTCTTTCTTCCTCCTCTTTATAACTAGTCCCAGGATTTTGACACTATAGGCCCGGCACGATGTCTTCTTCACCTACTGTGATGTCAATTGCTTGAATCTTTTCCGTGTCCGGCTGTCAGAATAGCACCATTTCTGACTTTCTTGGACTCTTAGGCTATCTAAGGCCGCATTCCTTGGCATATTTGTCTTCCACTTCCGCCGCCGTCTGCAGCGTGTCTTGCATCCACCGGGGGGACCGTGTCTTCATCGTCCGGAGCAAGATGTCATCAGCTCGGAGCGCTTGCTCCAGGACTTCAATCGCTCTGAGCGCCTTGGGCAGGCTCAGGAGTACTATACGTGAAATAAGAGAGGTGAGAGGACCGAGGCTTGAGGGGTTTCCTCAAGGCTCGGTCATATTAAGGCATACTTCCGCCCCCACTTTGTCGCTTTGCGATCCGTTAGAAAGTCCCACATATAGTTGTAGACCCGTTCTCCGCAGCCAGTGCCCGGGAGGTTAGTCAGGACGCTGGCGTGGTAGACGTTATCAAACGCTCTCTAGAAGTTGAGGTTAAGTGCCAAGATGGCGCGTGGCGAGTTCCTCGTGGCCTGATTTATGAACTCTTCTTTAATCTGTACGAGCATGCCCTGCGTGCTCAGGTGCTTTCTGAAACGGAACATGATGTCTGGCATTTGGTTGGTTTCACCCAAGTGTCTTTGCAGCCTGTTCAACACCATCCTTTCCATCACCTTGCCCACGCAAGACATGATGGAGATGGGTATCAGGTTGTCGATGTGCGGGGGCTTTCCCGGTTTCATAATGAACCTTACTGCTGCCTCCTTCCAACTACTTGGCAGTCTGCCGCTCTTCCAGGTCTCATATATGTGCCCGAGGAGCTCTTTTCTCGCTCTGTCGCTCAAGTTGTTCAGCAGACGGTATGTGATGGTGCCAAGCGCTGGGGCGCTCTTCTGGTTGCTCTCTGCTATGGCGATTCTACGCTGCGGATCAGTAAAGGGTCTAATTCCTCCAGTGGCGAGGTCTCGGGACGGTCTCGGCTGATCCTTGCTCTTCTCCGTCTTAAGGTATTGGCTTCTTAAGTCTTCCATTAATTTTTTCACGTCCCCGTCGTAATTATTCAAAGTCGTAATTGTGCTCGCTCTTGCTTGTCATCCGGTCGTAGAGGTAGGTGCCTGAGGAGATGTTACGTTTTGAGAGTGAATACGGCCGCCGCACAGATTGAACCAGCTTTCTTTGCATAATTCCGCCGCATACTCTGCCGCTTTGTCGCTTATTTTCCGTATCCTCTTGCGCAACTTCTTGTTGTGTCTACCTTTTCCGGCGTTTGGTTAGGCAGCTTTTCGCTTCCCACAGGTGCGCCAGTCTCGCGACCACACGGAGGGGGGGGGGGGGGTGGCTTGGTGGGTGGTTGCGATCTTTGGCGTATGTTTCTCCCCGACGGCTAGCTGCTGTTTCTCCCAGATCTCGTACGTCTGTGCTGCGGTCCCTTCTTGCTCTTTTCTCAGGATATCCCAAGTGGTAATACTCGCCGCGCCTGTTTTCGCCTTGAAGGCGGGGCCTCTGATTGTTATCGTGGTTACGTCATGGCTCGACCTCAGGTTCGTTCCCGTGTTTTGCCATGAGGCGTCTAGAGTCCCCATCATGAGCGAGAGGTCCGGCGTGGTGTCCCTGGTCGTGGCCGTGCGGGTGGGGGTGTCGGGCTCGTTGAGTAGGGCTAGGTTGCGTTGTTCTATCAGATTTGCTAGTACTCTCCCTGTCTTCAAACAGAACCAGTACCCCTACGTTGTGTGAGGGGCGTTGAAATCCCTCAGCACAAGAAACGGCCGGGAGCCTGCCTTGCTCACTGCCCACCATGTCTATTCCTTTCATGGTTGGCCTGCAATACATGTTCAGTCTAAACACGTTCTCCGTGTTTCCTATGCCTCGACTGGGCAGCTCCACGAGGGTGTGTTCGCATCCCTGCTGTGCCGTCTGGTGCTGGGCATCCCCGCTATGCAACTGCGTACCAATTCCGCCGTCCCCTTCGTCAGATCTACATATATACCTAGGCAACCTGGGTATCTGTTGTTGTATTATCACCTGTGGTTTGTTCTCAAGTGAGTCCACGTGTTGTTGCGGCTCGCCCGCCTTATTCCTGAAGCCACGGCAATTCCAGTGGAGAATTGTCGTGCCTTCTTTCCGCCACTTAGTTCACAGAGCCATCTTGGGTCAGGTCCATTCTGCCTGTAGGATACATTTCAGTCTCAAACTTGGCGTACGGGGCGTTCTTCTTGCTTTTCTCTGCGAGCATGAGTTCGCTGACATTGTCTTTTAGTTTGATGCCCTAAACGCTGACCTTAGCCATCTCCAACAAGCTTGCTTCACTTGCTCTGCTAGCTGCGTCATTTGGCATGTGAGTTGCCCCACCGTGTTGCTGACTACTTGGAGGGGTTGGGCCCACGTTGGTTCATCTCCGCCTCTTGTCGGTTATGCGTCTCGGGCTGAGTGTCTCGCCTGGCTACTTTGCGCTTCACATTCGTTTCCGCCTGCCTGTTCGTTTCTGCAGGTTATGATTTTGGCTAGCCATGACTTAGTTATCACGTTTTATACCTATGTAATTGTTCCGTAAGCTTCGCTATCTGTTCGTATTGGTTGTCCATCTGCGCATTCTGTCTCTCTACCATCTTTTTCGTATGTTCACATTACTTGCAATGACTTTTTTACCCTCTTGTCCTAACTGGGGCACTTGACTCTCATCTCCAATGAAGGTCTCCCTGCCCGACCCAACTGTTTGTCCAGCATTGTTCCTCGCCGTCGTCGTTGTCCTGATTGCAGAGGTCAATCATTTCTTCCTCGTACTGATTCCGTCCCTGGTGGTGGATCTGGAGGTGCTTATAACACCTCCAGGCGCTGCCGATCGGTGTCTAGTTTCACTGCTCGGGGTCTGGTCTCGCCTGGACAGTTGCGTCGACGGTAACCGTCACTGCTGCTTCTGCGGTTGTCGTTGCCGGATGACGTAAGGCTTGATGAAGCCTTCCGCGGGCATCCTCTGGAACCCCTGATGTGGCCTCCTCCGCATAGCGTACACTTGGCCTCACAGGTGTGGCCTGGTGCCGGGTCACGCGTTGCACTCGTGGCAGGCTCGCGTCTACTCCTTTCCCGGCGTAGTCGGGTGGCGGCTCGTACATTTCCACCGGGTGTTTTGTTTGTCCGACCTTGATCTTGCTCCCTTCGATATTACATCGCCGCCGTTTCCTTGGTTGGAGTGCTCACAGCTGCCGTGTTTTGGTTCATGTCGATCCTTAGCTAAAGTTTGCTTGTTGCCACGTCATGTTTGCGGCCTGCAGCATGGCCTGCGATAGTTCGGACGGTGCGAGCTTGCCCACGTTGAACCCTCTTTGCGGGTGGTTCACTAGTTTTTAGTCGACCAGGGGGAGAAGCGCTCGGCCTGGGTGCTGGCTTTCTGACCGTCGGTCTCGGTAGTAGTTACGGGGGTGAAGACGGCGGCGGCTGGTCGGCGGTTGTGCTGAGCTGCGTTTGGCCTGGTTGACGTTGCGCCTTCGAGGTGGCCGCGATCCACTCGCTGCCACTGTTGATTCCTAGCTTTCCTCGTTGTCGTCTTGTTGCATATGGTTGTCTTCTTCCTCCATGCCTTGATTGTACTTCCCTACGCGTGCGGGGCCACGTCGCCCGTCCCGGGAGTGGTGGGGTCTGCTCCTCGGCCGTGCTCGTGGCTATAGCCCTGCCGCCCCGACTACACTCGTTCGCTTGGCCTACCCCGCTAGTCCGTGCACACGGAAGGATGGCTTTAAATTCGCAAAAGTGGCACTCACCGGCGTAATTCTATTGTCCCCGCGTGCATTTCACTTGGCTGAATCAGACGGTAGTACAGAAATTGCGCAAATAATGAGTTTTCCGCGGACTTTTGGGTGTTCGATGCGGAGTTCATGAAAAGCACATCTAGCGTCCGCGGGGACAGCTGCGCCACCCCAGTTTTTAGGAAAGGGCTTCGTCACTCCCACATGGTGGCAAACCATATAGCATAATCAATTGCTGTAACATGTGTTTATGCATATCATTTCGTACAACAATATACCCAGCTTTGAGTCCAGCATATTCGAGGCCTCGTTTTTTTATTCTTCAGTCACATCTGTATGCACACGAGATATCATTCACTGAGAATCATCTAAAACTAATTGAACTGGGAGCCCCAGTACAGCACACAACGAGGTAGAAATCAGATGATCTGATAGACGCCATTAGTCATGCGTATGCTAATAATTTTTGTTAATCTGGAGTCAAAGCTGACATAATCAATGCTACTGTTAACAATCCTTCCTGCGCCCGCAGTAGTGGTTTAGCAGTCGCCAGGTACCAGGTGGGCATAGGCACGTAGGGTTGTCCCTTACACAGTACTTGAAGATTGAGCCAGGACACATGTTTTCTCGCAGCCTCCCGTCCGGTGGACATATCGTGTAAAGTTGGCCTGTCGGGCAGACTGGAATGTCATACAAGCAAAATTATTGTTAGGGGATAGGAAAAAAATCGCACTTTCACTCGAAAGCGATAGCAAAGTAATATATCAATATACAGTATAGCAAATTATTGATATTGTCGGCAAAGTGTTAGACCATTACATGAAGTGAGAATAACAATCTTATGGACAGTATAGTTTGCAGCAAGCTTTCGCTTACTAAGTAAGCAAGCGCCATGTCACGGGTACGAACACCCACGCCAGCAGCTATAGCTCACTCAATGACCGCGAGAATTCGCCGTCACAACGCTGGCATTCTGAGGAGCGCAAGCCGAGATGGAGCGTGCACGCTTATCGGAAAGCGTGCGATTCCATGCCGTCGCTCCTTTCACAATGTCAACTGTGCTGCGTCTCCACACCTCAGCATATCACGGGACCTCGAATACTGGTATCGTACTGGTCGCGCGGGATGATGATGATGAAACCGTTTTATTGACAGGAAAAAGAGAGGGGAGTTAGGGGAAGGGTGGTCGGATCCTTATTCCGGGATTCCGTTGGCTAAGGCCGCCGCCCTGGCTCTTTTCACGAGGGCTTGCTGGTCCTCGAGGGTTGAGCTGAACAGGCCTGCCTCCCATCCTTCCCACATTGGCTGTTGTGTGCTTCCTAAGGCACTGTTAGCTTGGCAGGCCCATACCATATGGTACTACACCGCTTTCTGCCCGCAGAATTTGCATTCGGCTGAAATGGATTGTGGCTCGATAGCATGTAGCTTTCCTGGATTGTTAAATGACATGGTTTGTAATCTCCGTAGATGAAATTCTTCTGCTTTATCTAATCTCTTAGCAGGGCCCGGGAATTTTCGTCGCGATAAGCGCAAGTGCTGTAATACGTCTGCAGCATAGGTTACTAATGGCAATGGGAGGTCCGAATCTACGGGGAGGGAGGAGGAGGGACCCCGGGGGAAAAAAAGCTCGGTGCGGCGGCGTGTGCAAGCTCATTTCCCTCTACACCCTGATGACCTGGCACCCAAATCAGCTCCTTGCGCGAAGCGAAGACCCCCGATTGTTTGAGAATCCTGCAAGCTAGCGGCGCAATTCGGCCCTGCGTGTAACTTCTGTATGCAGTTTGCGAAACCGTAATGATGTATTCGGAATTAGGATGCGAAGCTGCCAAGGCAATCGCCACCTCTTCCAACTCTGCAATTTCCCGGTGCCCAACAGAAAGTCCATCTGACCGTCTCGCCTTGATGCACCACCGATATTGCCGAGACCCCTCCTATAGGACCCGCAGCATCCACGAAGAAGGCTCCCTCTATTTTAGAATAGATCCTGTCCATCTTCTTGGCTCTAGCCCTCCTCCTTGCTTGGTGATGTTCTGGGTGCATGTTTTTAGGGAGGGGCAGTGTCGCGAACTTGCTCCTCTACTCCTTCGGCATGTCTTGTCTTGCTGACAGCGCGCATGAAGCTACTCACCCTTGCATGCTTGCCCTTCGCTCTGGCACTCGCAGCACGCAGATCTCTTGACCTCCAACATCTGGTGCACGGGCCAAGCGGGCCGCACATGCGATTCGCTCTTGGGACAGCCCAGTGGTACCAACGGCGATGGTGAAAACACGCCTTGAATGTCTTGCAGTTGCTTCCGCAATGAACATTCCTCTCGCTTAGTAGGAAACAGAGACTTCTAAAGCAACACTAAAGGAAAATATTTAGTCAGCCGAGCTTCTAAGTTACACTGTGAAATATGATGAGTGTACTCAGAGACGGCATGTGGCATGCCAGAAAACGACGCAAAGTGATCGGCTGGTGGCGACAAATTGTTGAGATACTTCGAAAAGCATCCCGTGGTGTCACGGATTGCGGCGTCGAATGGATGAGTCCGTTAATATATTGCTTTCGAAAAGTTTGTCCAAAAATAAACATATAGCTAAAGCACCAATGTTTAAAGAGTCTTCCTGCAGAAACGAGCTCAAGTACGCGGAAATACCGCTATACCTTGACGCCAGGAAGCTATGCATTGATGCCAAAGGAGCGACAGCTTAGTAGCAGGAAAAATTCAGAAAAAATGCGACGATTGAAGATGATTTTTCTTGCCTTTTACAAAGGAAAAAGAAAATATTAAAATAAATATGCAGACCCACCGCACATGTTGGAACCTATATGAAACATTCGGTAAAGCGGTTAACAACTAACGGCGATGCTTAAAACTTTGTTTACCGTCATAACATACAACGTGTAATGTTATGCAGTGCTCATGTTTATCCACACCAAAGGTCACAACTTCATTCTTATTCAATTTCTATCTTTATTCACCACATTGCTCACAAGCTAAGGCTGAAATGCAAACGCAAAATCAGGCGCACGCACACATGTGAGACATATGCGGAGCGATGGCACGATGACCGAGGCGATGTATATAATGCTGTCGCGAGAAGGAGCGTATAGTGACAGATGCATGCACAGAAAATAACGACGCGTATCAAACAAACTTTAAGGATTCTGCGCCGCTTGTGCCACAGTGGCAAATATCCCATTCTGGAGGATTTGCGAAGAATGGGCACACCAAGTGGCACGTACCGAGTGGCTAAACTATGAAGGCAGTAAGTAAGTAAACAAAAATTCGCTAAATGTTTCTACGTGTGCTCCGTGAGACAACAACGACAGTGACGGGAGTTTTGGAGCACGCCGTCTTGTTGTGTGGAAGATCCAAAGACGAAGCCGACGGCTCTACGCTTGATCCCTTATATAGGCGTGTTTTCGTAAAACGTGTCCTCGTCTAGTGTTCTCGGTGCCGCGTGCCAATAGAATTCATCATTCCATTAACAGGGCGGTGTGATTTAGAGACAACTGTGAGCCGACATTATTTGTCCAGGTTTTGCGTACGAATTTATTTTCTTGTTACACAGAACAGAAGTGCGCACACGCGCAATTGACTCGTTGGTATTTTCATTCGGCGCACATATATAACCTTCGTATATGTATCCATAAGTATATATCCCCAGATATTGAGGGACCCAGCCAGCAGCCACGCAAAACCCGGGAATGTAGGCAACGAAACATTCACTCGCATATGAAAATTTGCACAGAGGCCTCCGGCAAATATAATATCTCTATTATTAACAGCGAAGCTGTTTAACCAGGGCGTTTGCCGTCAGGTGTAACGCCGAAATGTGGGCCGATCCTGGTGGTAGTGCAGAAAGGGTCTAAGCGCAATGGCACATACCTCAGTGAACTAGCGAAGCCTGTTCAAACTCGAGGATGGTCCATCGAGTGTACGCCGCAAAACCTCCGCCTGGCGATGACGTCACCATGCGTCGCCTAGCAACGCTTCGCCAAAGCTGCGCCGACCGCGCCGAGCCCCCACCAGAGCTGCGTGAGCCGTAACGTCACCGGGCGCGCCGCATCGCTTCGCCTTAGCTTGGCCGAGACATGACGTCACCGCGCCGTGCGGAGTGGTTGCCGTGGCTGCGCAGAGTCGGAGCTAAGCCGTGATGTCAACGCGCCGACCCACGGGATATATAGCTCTGCGTCGCCGCCGCGGCGACACAAAAGCCCTGCCGTCTCCGCGCCGAGCACATCGTTGCGAAGCTGGGGCGGCCGAAGAAGAGCGTCACTCCCTAGGAAGAGGAAGCGCGGCGCGAAAGCCGCCGCGCCGCTACTCGAGAGCGAGTGAGACGACTTCGGTCCGATCCCGAGTATCGCGCCGCTGAGGCGGCGGTGAAACGTCGGCGATTCGCAGAAGATCCGGAGTTACGAGCCCGCGAAACCGAGCAAAAGCGTTTGAGCCTCCAGAAGCGTCGAGATACTTTAATGACCAAAGTATTCGTTGCTCCTTGGGCTGTCGATGATTCCGGGGTGATCTTGCGCAAAACATTGCCGAGTCTCGAAGCATAACCTCGCAAGAACTTGGCCGAACCGAGATAAAGCTAGGTGGGGTCGCCAGCTTCGCTGTTTGCCCAGTCTTCGCACCACTAGTGGGAAGCTGCCTCTAATATTTTTGTGGCTCGTCCTTGAGACGAAGGTTACAGTCACTAAACGGAGCCCAGTGGTGCCACGCGAGATTTAAACTTATCGTCCTGACACTGAAGACCTTTCGGAAGCTTGGAGATGCTAAAAGCTGAGTGTTGCTAGCTAAGAAAACGGATAATCGTGTCTGGGTGTGGGGAAAGAGAGAAATAGAAGAAAGGAAAGGCAGGGAGGTTAACCAGATGCACGTCCGGTTTCCTACCCTGCACTGGGGAAGAGGGTATATGGATGAAAGAGAGAGGGAGGAGATAGAGAAAGCACAGTTTGGCGCACATTTGAAGGTTCGCACCAATTCTACACACGGTCGCCAAAACCTGTCGACTTCACGTACTGCACCAACATTTTCGTAGCTTTCTGTGCCATCAGCGCGCACGGCCATGGTCCGAGGATCTTAATTTCAGAAAATGGTCTAGAGTCCAGCCTGTTCAATGCTGCCCGGAGAGCTTCACGCTCGACGTCGTACTGAGGATAGAGACGTAAGGTGTGTTCAGTAGTTTCTATAGTTCCACAAGAATCGCACATGGTCGTATTCCATATTCCAATGCGGAAGGAGTAGGCCTTTGTAAAATCCACCCTGAGGCAGAGGCAGCACAATACCGTCGCCTCGGAGCGCGAAACATTTGATTGCACTTGTAGCTTTAGGGATGGATCAAGTCTGTGAAGATGACACTTCGGGAGAATATGAGGCGACCAATTTTTGTGTGTCATACCTTTAGCCATAATACGAAGGTTCCTTAATTACAGCGTCAGTTCTGGATAAGGTGATTAGAATTGATCGGGATTCCGGATGGGCAGACCAGGCGGCTTCGTCGGCGACGTTATTACCCGCTATGCTGGTATGTCCAGTTAGCCATTGAAATATAATTTCATGTCCTTTATCGATAGCTTGATGGTAGTCTTCTCTTATCTCATATGCGATCTGCGCATGAGTCCTAGGATATAGAGCAAAATGCAGACTCTGAAGTGCTACCTTAGATTCACAAAAGATGAGCCATTTCTGAGGTGTGTCTTGCAGGAAGTATTTTACAGCAGCACGCAGGACAGCAAGCTCTGCGGCCGTTGATGTTATCATTTGTGACAGTTTGAATTTGACTTTGTGACCTGCCGGGGTGGCTCAGTCAGCTAAAGCGTTGCGCTGCTGAGCACGAGGTAGCGGGATCGAATCCCGGCCGCGGCGGCCGCATTTCGATGGAGGCGAAATGGAAGAACGCCCGTGTGCTTGCGTTGTAGTGCGCGTTAAAGAACCCCAGGTGGTCAAAATTAATCCGGAGCCCTCCACTACGGCGTGCCTCATAATCAGAACTGGTTTTGGCACGTAAAATATCCAGGAAGAAAGAAGAAGAAATTTGACTTTGTGAGAACACAGGCACAGGCATGCTTCCAGCGAGTGACGCGTCATGAACCAAGGGGCACGGTGGCGAGAATGCTGCAAGCCAAGACGCGAAGCGCGTGCTTCAACCGACTGCGGTTTCGCTCTGCTGTGAGAGAAGGATTTCTCGAAAAAGCCGCTGCGTCCGTCGGTTGCGAGACTTCGATTTCGAGCTGCCTTTTGAGATAATCCCTCCTTACGTTGCCCTAATAAACCTCCTATATTTCTGGGGTGATGAAGTTAGGAAATTTGCAGGCGCAAGTTGGAATCAGCTAGCGCAAGACAGGGGTGATGATGATGATAATTTCTTCAAGATCAAGTCGTTTCTGCACAGGTGCTTTTCGGTGATCTACATCGACCTGGCACGATTTCTGGCCGCTAGGTTGGCTCTACACTGGGGATTGAGGGGCCCCTGCCAACGCAATCTTTATCTGGAGGCGCTGTAATTGGTCAGCCTTTATTCTCACTTCGATAGAAATTCGGCGTTCGTCGGCAAGCTTCATGAAGCAGAAACCAAGGCACATGCGCACATACCTACGCACAATAAACATCACACAAGAAGAGATATCTCCGCACATAAAAACAAAAAATTAAATGTTTACAACTTCATGCGAAAGTAAACAACTGAAGTCAACGAAATATACACAGTAACATAATTATCTTGCATAATTATAGAGCGACGTCTGTGAGGAATTGCGAAAACGCTCGTGTGCTTAGATTTAGGTGCATGGTACAGAACCCGAGATAGTCAATATAATCATTAGTTTTCCACTACGGCGTCTATCACAGACACAGTGTTGCTTTAGGCACGTTAAACACCGTGAACCAATGAGAATAGACACTGCTTAACCGTCTGATATGCGCAAGTAAGGTTCAGACGTGAACAGTTAAAAATATCCAGCAATTAACGTCAATTTTGCTTTTACCATGCATTTACATTATTACTTTAACACATTGTGACCAGCGGTGAATACGAATAAAACCTACTTCCTGCCTCCACCATGGAAACCAAGCAAAGAAATATAGCGGCGATGCTGCCTTTCATATCTGGAAAACACAAACAAATAAAACAGATTAAGCAATGGGTACGACTGGTGCAAAGTAACGTTATTCGTTTACAATTCTTCACAATGTACGAATATGCACAATAACGAAAGCAATAACAATGGGCATGGGATCAAGTGCGCTCCTGTAATGAAGAGTGAGAGGGCAGCTCTTTAATCGGCCCTTTCTTAGCCCTTTGCTATTTCCGAGGATCTCGAAAGATTTTTCTCCGGCGATGGACCCCTGGCAGCCTAGCCCCGGCCACCAACAGCCATAACCGTTGGATAAATAAAGTTTATTCCTATCCTATCCTTAGCCCCTTGCTGCGGTTTTGGAGGTATCTTTCAACTAACCTCCATCGAGACTGCGCGGGAGCACATTGACGTGAAAATGCCGCGCTCCCTGAACTCTCTGAACTCGTGCCATAAAATATACGCTCTTGTGTCGGCTTATACAGTACCTGGTTCGGACCACACATCCTGCACCCTTTCCACACCCTTAACTTTCCGGAATATCGAATCAGCCGCCGTCGACTGTGGCGTTTGACTTAAGCCTGTATTCCTACATGTATTCTTAGTTCGCTCACGTGATTTGTAACGTAGGTGCTTAATAGTAAGCGATTTAAACGCGCGGAAATCACCAGCTTGGAGTCTTCTGCCGTAGCAAAAGCTATTGCGTTTCGCAAATGCCTGGGGAAATGTACTGCGGACTAATAACTAACCAGCAAGAGGCAAGTGACGTCATGAAGCGTATATAAAATGTAGAAGACCCTTTCATTCACTTGTGAATGGTGTCCCCTCAAAAGATTCAGACAGCTGCTGAACATGAAGGAAAGAAACGACCAGAAACAATGGATACTTTATATCTGTTAATTAAGAGACCTGCACATTATACATGGATGTGTTTTGTCTTATTGCACCGTTTTCAAAGTAAAAACGTTCACTGACGATTACGATACTCCCTAATGCGAAATTTGAGCGCAGCTCTATACGTGTTTTATATTTCGCGATATACTGGCTGGCGCGGCCAATCTGTCTCGTGCGGCACGCTGCAAACGAAGCGAAGTGTGGCGCGACTGCCTCGCTAATCGGGAGATCGCGAGAGGCAGCGCGGGGTTGACGCGTGAGCGCGATTCACAACAGCCGCCGCAGACAGACCTCGGCTCACGCAGCGCTTTGTTTCTATATATGGTATCGTTGGCGTCATCGGTGAACAGACGACGCGTGCTACTCTGGCGCCATCTCGTAGCCATCGTCGCCGCCGAGACCCTCTTGCGCGGCACTACGCTTTCCTTCTCCGCTTTTGCCATACCCTCCTCCTCTGCTTTCCGCCTCATGGTTCCACTGCACCTTCCTCCACCTCTTTCCTCCTCGCGCATTCTTCGCTATCGCCGTCTTTCATGCCCCGCTGCACTTCGTGTTCGCTCTTTCACCCTTAGCTGTGCTCGTTCACTCGGTTACACCGAGGACAACGACGCTAGCCGTGGGAATGGTTGCATAAGAGAACTCTAAAGAACTTCACTTACATAGACACACATCAGGTAAGTGTCCTGCGTGAACAGCGTCCGAGCAATACTGTGAGAAATTATCGAAACCTTTGCTGAACTTTTCCTCCAAGCATACCGAAATTGCAAGATACGGAATAGCCATGTCATGTTTTGTGTTCGCACCGACCAAGTCGTGTGTGCCCAATATGAGCAACTGCTTGAGTATGGAGGTCACGCGTTTCCTAGAAGCAGGTTCTACTCGTGTTGCCGTAGCCACAGTTTCCGAACACATGAAAATGTACATCATGACTTACATAGTTCACACTTATTTACAAAAAGCATTGCGGGTAAGAAAGTCGTCGGTATACATTATATTCACGTTCTATACGTAGTTAAGGAAGACTCCCTACTTTAAGAAAGTTGGAAGTTGACACGGAGTCAACGTTGCGCTTACGGCTCATAAGTATGGAAAGATATGCGTCGCCATGCAGAGAAAGGAAGACCAGTTGAACAGCAAGGACAGACCTGTCAGATGTAATGCAATTCATTCCAACAAGTTCACAGAATGTCATACGGTCGTAATTTATAAAATTTCTTTTAAGGGAGGATGGTAGCCAGATAGGGTACATCAGCGCGTTTTCTAATTTTTGCAAGGTCTCTAAATATTTTTTTTAGATTGCCGCGTGTTTAGTATCGGCCTTCTTGATTACGCACACTAAGCTTAGTTTGAAAATATTCAGAAGTGTTGTAGCTATAACCATTCATATCTACCCATTTGAGTACTTTCGTTAACAAACATTTAAAAATTAACTAAAGCAGTCAGTGCTTTAAAACTTCTGTGAAATATTTCTCACAAAGTGAGCTTTTGACTGAATTAAAATTTTAATATTCACATTGCAAATGTCTTCAAAACAAATTTTCCAACCATGGCAACCCCACATAAAAGCAATTTGGTAAAGAAAGTATTTTTACTTGAAATAATATACTTAAGGCAACAAGATTGCTTTAGATTAAGTACATGCATAAGACAAATTGCAACAATTGGGCACCATCTCGCGCTGAAAATTTTATTAGCTGCGTAGATAATGATCGTTTGGTCAGCGAAAACACCGTCTTCCAGAAATCGCATTGGTAGCCACCCCTCACTAAACCAAATTAACAAAATAAAGATGTTTCTTCCTCCTCCAGAAATCGCGTTCAAATGTTCAGTTGTCAAGCATCAAGCCCAAAATTCCTCAGAATCCTAATTTACCACTTCATTTATCGCTCATTCCTTTGCAAGATACTTCCTGGCCATTATTCTAGCTTTTCTTTTTAGATTGCTTTAGAGTAATTGAAAGAGACACCAGCGACCTTCATGGCACTCACCCACGGGAGCAGCGTTGCCATATTTTAACACGAAAGTGTTTTATGCCGGGGTCCACCAAGACTTCACTGACGTATTTCCGTCACGGAAATACGTCAGCTTACAATGTACACGAACATAATACAAAGAAAGAAACCAGAAGAAAAAGTTCCACAAACATGCAAAATCTGGAAATCGAACCCACGACCTCTCGGTCCGCGACGATAGATCGCCGAGCGTTTAACCCATTGCGCCACAAACGCATTTGCAGAGAGCTACACAGACGCGCCTTATATATCTAACACTCCTCCGTGTACCCGCGCTCTTGCTCGGGGCGGTGCCGCCGCCTACGAGCAGAAAAGAGAAGTACTGCATTATGACACTAACGCGCACCGACAGTGAACGCTTCGGTGGTCTCAGCACTACGACGCCTCGATGCCAGCATTCGAAGGGACGCTGGCATCAAGAAGCACTACCAACGCCAGGTGGCGTTCACCGTACTCAGCACAGCGGAGCGTGGCCTCCGCAATTAGCTCTGAAAATGTTTCTGAAGTTGATCGCGGAGATTGCAATTACGACGCGCTGTACGCGCTGATTTGACTCGGTGACGATTCAGTTACGTGCTTTGTCTTGCGCGTTGTATTAGTGTGTCAGTTACGTGCTTCGTCTTTCGCGTTGTGCTAGCGTGTGCAGCGTAGTGCAGCTTCCATATGCACGACGGTTGCTCATGGTCATCGACGTTGGTAGTAGTGATGGAGGAGACGTGCCACCAGGCGTCAGCGTGGGTGCATCAACGCCTAAGGGCGCTTTAGCCACAAAACACCAATAGACATTATATATCAATGTGCAATAAACATTACACTACTTCTGTGAAGACACGTTTCACTTTCGTGTTCTATACCGATTCCTATATAAGAGGGATCAACCACATTTTTTTTGAAGCCTGTCGCTGAACGCAGACAAGAAAGTGGCTAGAATTTGACTAAATTCTTGTGCAATGCCGCTAAAATTGTTGCTAGAACTTGGGAGTAAATTTAGGGAACGTAGGCGTTTTTGGAACACTATAATGTACGCTAGCATGGCATAAATAATTCACCGAAACGTCTCGCGTTTGAGTCCGTGTGAGGCAGGAATAAACTGAATTTACGAGCAGTGTGTAGTGGGCTTTTATTTACTATTATACTTACATGCAATGGACGATGACAGCTAAAATTCGGCATTTACTCTCAGACTGTGAGGTTCGGTTCCAAATGCAGCACTATTTAGAAAACAAAATGAATCTAATTTTCTTAGCACAAAAGGGCACTTGGTCCACATTATTTCTGACAATTTGCCAGTTTTTGGCAATCTTGGAGGGACAGTAATATTCTGCAAGCCGCACAAGGTGGCATCTTAGCACGGCGATGAATATTACGTGACCTTTATACAGTTCAAATACTACGCTTCCGCACCTTGGATTACCTGAAGGCGCTTCACAGTTCTGATTAGTCCAAAACCCATGCGATAAGGAAGCATTGTGTTCAGGCTCACGTGAACGAGCACAACCGCTCCTATGTTTATGTCTTTGTACCGTCCGTTTGTCTTATTATTCAACTTTAACATTCTAAATCTCACAACAAAATTTGTAAATGTTCACCAGTTGAACTTATTTAGTGAAAGTGCAGAACCAGGAGCGTTAAGGGCTAATTCAGATCGCTTTTATGAAAATATAATAGACGAAACATGCCTCCTGTAACAGGATTCACATGCACTGTGAATCCTGTTAGGCAACCATTGCTTCATCATGGTGACAGAGTCTACGCGACATACAGCCAATTTTGACCGCTCACATGCAGCTTTAGATAATAAAGTGCGCTTCTAGAAGACTATTTACGTCGCTAATTTTCTAACTTCGCAGTCGCTAAAATGCCTCCAATTGTTCTGTTACGTCCCTAAAAAAAGTCATTGGTCGCTAAATTGAAATATTTGTCCCTAAACGGACAAGAAAATTTTGCGATAAGTAAGGAAAGAGTGGAGAAGGAAAGGCAAGGAGGTTACCCAGTTCAGCACAGCCTGTTTACTACCCTACACATGGGAGCAGGATAGGGGGGATAATGAAAGATGGAGAGAAGAGAGAGAGTACCATCTTGTATGGTACGTGACATCACTGTCACATACGCTTGTCCAAGTCCATTTCTTTCAACAACCTAAGTAGTCCCTTCGTCGCCTTCAGCTGCGATGTCTTCTGTCGACAACTGACATTGGTCTATTGTCAAGGTGCGCTAGAACCTACGCCAGGGACTGTCTCGGGACATTATATTCAGGACAGTCGCATAGAATGTGTTCTAGCGTCTCCTCGGAAAGACAGGCATTGCCAAGAGCGTTTTCGGACATTCCAATGAGAAATGAATAAGATTTGGTGAATGCCACCCCTAGCCATAAGCGGTAAAGCAGAGTGGCCTCTGTTCGGCGGAGTCCAGTTGGCATGCAGAGATGCATCAAAGAGGGAAGGTGGTATTTACGATTGCTCTGGTTGGTCTGGCTGCTTGGTGTACACCATCGAGAGAGCGTGATCTCCTGTGTGAGCACTCGAAGTCTGCCGGCTGCGTCGGATCGTGAAAGTGGTATGGCCTCTTCCTCTTCCTGTGTGTCTTCAAGAGCAGCCCTAGCGGCATTATCGGCGTCTTCGTTCCCTATGACGCCGCAGTGACTTGGCAGCTACTGAAACATCACGTGGTGTCCTTTCTCATGTGATGCATAGAGTAGGCATCTAATATCGAATACGAGCTGTTCGTATTGCCCGCGACGCAGAGCTGATAGCACAGTTTGTAGGGTTGCCTTTGAGTCACTGAAGATTGACCATTGTCGAGGTGGTTCCCGATTGACTAAACAAAGTGCAGCGCGCAGAGCAGCTAGTTCTGCAGTTGTCCATGTCGTTGGGTGGTCAGTCGTAAAGCTGGTGGTAATAGCTCTTGCTGGGACAACCACAGCACCGGATGAACACTGGAGGTTTGTGGAACCATCAGTATAAATATGTACATACACTGTCCGCATACCTCTTGTGCAAAGGAAGCAGAGACAGTTGTTTCAGCACAGGTGAAAACAGCTCAGATTTTTTCCTGATTCCTGGTACACTGAGATGTATTGTGGAGCTAATAAGACACCAAGGAGGTATCGATGGTTCAGATGCAGCGCTGAATCCCGAGTGAAGTTTGTCGTTGTACTTGACGATAGTTTTAGAGAACAATGCTTGGCGCCTGTCTGAAGGTAGTGTTGCAAGGTGGTGATAGGGGGCCCGTGCAACATGTCTGATGTGCATTCTCAGGGCTTCCACCGTAATGTGAGTTTGCATTGGATGGTCCCGAGAAATTGCAATAGTTGCCTCTGTTAACGTGCATCTGGGCAAACCAAGGCAAACGCTGAGTGCTTGAGCTTGTGCTGCCTGCAGAACACGAATATTTGTCTTGCAAGTACAGGTAGACTATATCTTAGAAAACCGAGAAAGAGAGCTCTGGAATGTTTCAGCATTGCGTCTACTGACATCCCCCACTTCTTTCTTGTGAAGTACTTAAACAACTGGGAAGTTGCTGTCAGGCGCCGTTTCATGTAGGCCACGTGCGGACTCCAACAGAGGTCTCGGTCAATGATTACGCCAAGAAACCTGTGGGTTCTAACATAGGAAATGGTCCGCCCATTGATTGACATGACATAAGGCGTCATTGGTTTGCGAGTAAATGCCACTAGTGCGCATTTTTCTGGTGATATGCTGAGACCTTGTTTACACAAGTAGCTCGCTGTCAAAGTTGCTGCTCTTTGAAGCCGCGCACGTATCTGAGGACGCGTGACTGCCGAAGTCCAGACACAGATGTCGCCTGCGTATATTGAAATCTTGATGGTAGTTGGCAAGTATTCAGCAAGTCCGACAAGCGCGAGTTTGAATAGCAACGGGCTGAGAGCAACGCCTTGAGGAATGCCCCTGCTGCTATAGCGACGCGTAGTTGGGCCATCGTCAATTAACACAATGAATGAACTTGCAGCCAGGTAACTTGCAATCCACAAAAAGACTCAACCACCTAGGCCAACCGTCGCAAGAGCATCAAGAATGGCCTCATGTAATACGTTATCGTATGCGCCTTTCAAATCTAAGAATAAAGCTGCAGATAACCGCATATGGGACGTTTTCTGCTGAACATATGAAACGAGATCAACTACATTGTCGATGAAAGAGTGGTCACGTTGGAAACCCGCCACGGAATTCGGGTAAATATTGTAGTGTTCAAGGTACCATTCCAGGTGGCCAAGGATCATCCGTTCCATTAACTTTCCAACACATCTGGCCAGCGCCATTGGGTGGTAAGAGGTGAGCTTGAGCGGGGATTTGCCCTGCTTCAAGAGTGGCACCAGGCGGCTTACTTTCCATTGGTCTGGAACATTTCCCTCCTTCCATGAGGAGTTGTAAGGACTCAACAATTCTTTCCGTGCGGATTCTCCGAGATAGCACAAGGCTCGGTATGATATACCATCTGGACCTGGAGATGAAGAGCGCCTGCAGAGAGCTAGTGCCGTCTCGAGCTCCTCCATTGTAAAAGGAAGGTCTATGCGGCAATCACGGGAATGGGGGACACCACCTCGGGCTGGAGGACCTGGACCAGTCGCTTGGTCGGCGATCCGCGCACAAAAGTCTTCTGCGACATCGATGTCTTGCCACCCTTGGAAGAACGCGAGCGCCTTGAAGGGAAAACGTTGTTCCGGAAGGCAACGCAGACCTTGCGCCTTTTTCCAAATGTGAGACAGTGACTTGCGGGGGCCTATAGTCGGGTAGAACTTTAGAAGGCAGTGGCATTTGCCCCTCAAAGGCAAATGCCGCTGCCGACACGAGCCTCCACCAATAGGCACGCACTTCAGGTGACGTCATGAGCCGGAGGGCCGGTGACCCCGCCGACGGAGAACATGCCTAACATGGCCGCCCTCGCTTCGAACTGGGCCGAGTCGCGTCATCTGTGTGCGTCTCCCTTCGTCAGAGTGAATTCGAATTGTTTGACATGGTCTGTCATGCCGGAAATATTGTGAGCTTACGATGCACAATTTGTGTCGCGTGCGTTCGTTCTGAGCCTTGAGCAGGCGAAGAAAGATTGCAGCGAACATCGGTGACCTTGCGCTGCGCTTCGTGTGGAAACAGGATCCCGCGGCGACATACCGCTGCAATCAAACATCGTGCGTGTTTGTTCCATTACGTTTTGTTTTGCTCCTAAGTGAAGTTACGACGAGGAGAGTTTGCCGAAGTCTGGTACCTACTGTGAGCGGCGGGTGTGTGCCCAGTGTGTACTGTGCCCCTGAGTTTCTCGTAGGACGTGGCGAAGTGATGGAGCAAAACCATTATCAGGATAAATGAGAAAAGCGTGCGCGGATGAAACCAACCTGCGAGTTTCTCAAAAGAAAATATTTGCGAAAGCAACCTCCAACGCAAAGACTCGTTGCTGCCAGCTCAGCGTGCAAACGACCGATCGTTGGCAGCAGTGTGATAAGATAGCCGAGCGTCTAGCAGCGTCGTCTAGCATTGCTTTCCGCCAATGCTAACAATCAGTGACTAACACGTGCTGCTTGAGCGAATGTCTATGGATTATTAACGGTCAGGCATTTGGGAGCAGTGTTTGTTTCCCTAATGTCAGCCTCAGTGCTAATATAAAATTATGACTGATAGGCTGGTGCGCTATAACATAAAATGATTCCAAATTGTTTGATTCCAATTTCTGTAACCAGCCTCCACGATTGGTCAAAACATTTTCGGGCCATTCCCAACTTCACCTGTCTGTCACGTAACGTCACGAAAACCGAGATAGCTCCCAATCTGATATAACGTGTACACACTGATTATGCATGATTAAACTGAACAAAATAAAAATAATCATTCCTGACTCGACGCCTTTTCACCATTAGCCCTCTGCGATTGGTCCAATGTTTTCTGGCTACACCCACTTCGCCTGTCTGTCACGCGACGTCACAAAACCGCGAAAACCCACCACGTCAAAGTGACGTGTACGCGAAAAAATGCATTAATATACCGAACAAAACTGAAAATTTTTCTTAATAGCCACAGACTGCCCCGTTCCGAAAGGAATCAAAGATGGCTGCCCGCCGATCGCTCAGGCGCTCGCTACTCGCACCTGCCGGTGAGCATGTATTTATTTGCGCATGATAAACCTTTTCGCGTGGCAGTAAAACGTTATCGAGCCCTTTCGGCATGCATACGACATCGTCCTGCCAAATATTCCTTGCTGAGGATCCGTTTTAGCGGCATTCTTATACTTCCGTTGCACGCCGCCGCAATTTTCGACCAGCCACCACAAGCTAAGTAAGGCGAAGTGGACCAATCAGAGAAGCCGGCACCACCCTCTTCATGCGGTTATCTATTTTCACTGTGCTGTCTCGGCCCCATCGAAACCCTCTCCACTAGAGCGTGCTCCTCGCCTCTTGTCAGCCAATTAGATAAGCAAAACCGGTGAGTGTATACAATTTTATTGGTTTTGAAAGTGAACAAAGGTGACCTCCTATAAACGAGGAGAGTGTTTGATTGGATTTTTTCGACAACGCTGCGGGTCACCGCCCGATGCTTGCATCGGTAGTTACGTAAATTTACGTCAGGCGTTTGGAATCAAAACAGTTTGGAGTCATTTTATGTTATAGCGCCCCCTGGTGCCGTTACAAGGGAGCTTGGCACGAATTCGCGTCGCTGTGTGGCTTAGAACTCTTCGCTCACTGCACGCGCCAGCTGTAGAATGCCTGCTGTGACACAATCGCGCATAGGTTGTGCTGCCAGCGCTCGACTTGCTTTCCCACAACACAGCTTTGCGCAGCTTTTCGATTGTCGTGATATGTCGCCACTAAAAAATCCCAATGACAGTGAAGGCAACAGAGCCAATATGTACATTGAAAATGTACCACAAGGTAGGTACAGATGCTTGTGAACTGACTCCTAATAGTTCTACTCGCGTCTACGTTAAATGTGTGGGCGTGTTTTCTTGCGTGTTTTTATATATTTGTTATTTTCCCCTTTTTGTGTTTTAGATCTTAGTTTTAACGCTCGTGTTTGTGTGCATGTGTGTGAATATGTGAGTGCTTCCGTGCGTGTATGTGTTTATTCCTATTTCTGTCCTTTTATTTTTGCGTTTGTACTTGTAAGCATGCTGCAGCCACTTCTTTCTTTACAATTCTATTAACTTGTCTCATTCAAAGCACCAAGTCCTGTGAATATCAGGGCTGGCCTCTTCGGTGCCATTAAAGCCTTTCTCTCTCGTCTACCTTGCCTCCTCAGTCTGCCATCTTGCTTTGTTTTCTCCTACTATTCTGACCTTGCTTCTTGTGCTGTTGCCGCAACGTGATTAACCAACTTGCACTAAAGAAAGTTCTATCAGCTGTGACAAAAGAAACAGTGACAGATACAAAATGTTAAAAGCATCACGTGGCTTGCACAGTTACTTCGTCTCTTACCCCTGTTAATGTGTTTATGCATCAGTGCATACGGCAGCTTGCCAGAAGTGCACATGAAAGGGTGCCTGATTGTGAAACAGCTCCTTGCAATTTTGTTGCATTCAGTCTTAAGAAACAGATGGTTTCGCTGCCCGTCACATGTGGTGGTACACATATATGACATTGTGCAGTGGAATATCAATTCCTGTCTTGACGCTTTCATCATTAAAAACGCAGTTTTCTAGTGAATAGAGTCCAGCAAAGCAGTGCTGTGAGAGCTTTTGCAACTTTCACCATTTATTAGTTCACCAATATCACTGTCTGAATCTGTCCGTCACTTTTCCTACGGCTTGTAATGAACAAAGTGACTCACTAAAACACGTTCAACATTGCTGAGCATTTTTCCGGTACGTAAATATGAGAAAAAATGCTAGCAAAGTTAATCACGTTAATAATTGTGCTTGCATTCGCGTTACTTGCCCGAGTAAGATTAATAAATTAAAATTGGCTATGAGAACACTTCAATTTTCAGTGCAGACTGCTAACGGAGCCATAGAGCGTGCTGCGAACACTGGTATTTCACTATGGGGCGCGTCAAACTCGACGGTGGCTGCCTAAATGAACATTTTGGGCCTCACTAAGCTAATGATGTTTTATATTTGTTCTCTTATTTGCATTGCTTGTGTGAGCCAGATAACCAAAGTAAACAATGCAACCACATGAATGTGCTTTGGCGTGCAAGCTGCTAACAGTGGCTCTCAGTTTCGTGTTGACTACTGCTATTTCACCAGCACTGGCTATGACATGACTGTGATTTCCAGTGCAGACTGCTAACAGAACCATAAAGCGTGCTCTGACTACTGCTATTTTACTATGGGGCGCGTCAAACTCGACGGTGGCTGCCCGAATGAGCATTTTGAGCCCGCCAACGATAATCAGGGTTAACAATTGTGCTTCAATTCAGATATGCCAGCATTTAAATGTGTTTCTATGCCACTTCTCAAATCGAGCACGATGTGTGCAGGACGTTGCTTATCACAAATGAACTTCTATTATAAGGAATACGCCATAAATGGAACTGCTTATTAATTATTTGAGAGGTCACGGAATGGATGGTTGGCTGTTGCGAACCCACCGGCAAAATTTTGGTAGCCTTAATAAGGGCTGTTCTTTCGTTAATAAGAAGCCGTTATGTTTCGTCGAGTAGCTCAATGCCAGACAGCTCGCAGTCGGAGTCGCTTTCTTCAGTGTCATCTTCACCAAGCTGGATGATGATGGGTTGAATGTGTTCACTCCCAGACGTGTCAAGTCTGAACTTTTCCTCCAAGTCCATAACGTGCTGAATGCTCTTCCTCCAGTCTTCCGCCGTTACCTGCTTGATTTTCTCCCTCAAGATGGCGTCGACCGTGGACAGCTTGAAGTCTCTGTTGTCCGCAGCGATGCCATTTTTGACCTTGGCCCACACAAGCTCAATGGGATAACATTCGCAGTGGTACGGCGGGAGCCTGAGTACAATGCAACCGACCCTTACAGCTGTGTTGTCTACGATGTAGCTCAGAAAGCGTGACTTTACAGATGCCACCAGCTCAATCAGCTGCTTCTTTATCTTCCTTTCACTGTAAGTGATGTTCTTGCTTGTGAGCCACTCCTGTATCTTTTCCTTCTTCCAGGCTGTTGTCGGCAATTTCTCTTCTCGCCGGCTATGGTAACGTGCATTGTCTAAAACAATGACGCTACCAGCTGGCAACTTCTACAGAACGTCATTGAGCCAGACCTCAAAGTGATTGCCATCCATTTTCTCGTGGTAGTCGCCTGTCTTTTGGCCTCTGAATACATCCAAGCAGCTGTCGACGAAGCCATCCTCGCTGCCGATGTGCGTCACGATCAGGCCCTGACCTTTCCCAGAATGTTGTTTTAGACCCGTCGTCAGGCCATTTGCTCGAGCGAACAGGCGTCGACGCATCTGCACCACGGTGTCGGTCCACACGATCGACCGAGTGTGTCCCGCCGTCACCCATGTCTCGTCCAGGTAGAAGATCTTTAGGCCTTACCGCCCGGTAGCGCTCATCGTCACGTAGGCAGCGATTCCGCCAATCGGTGATGTCATCCTGGTCGATAAGCAGCGAGTTGCGGCTTCTCTTTTCGTGCTTGAAGCCGATCTCGGCAAGCAGCGACGCACAGTACACCGCCTTAGTGATGGGAGTTCTATACGCTCCGAGAACTCGGTAGTTATCTTCTTGATCGTCGGTATATCGTTGCGGCGAAAGAAATCGTGCGCACATAACCTCAGCGTGCACAACGTGAAGCTGTCAAACTTCGCACTGCGTCTTCTCTTCTCCGCATTGCGTGCGCGCTTTCGCGAGGGCGTCGTCAGTTTGCCACCAGAAAAATGCGAAGCCTTAACTTCCTCACCCTGAACACAGTCTTTTCGCTGACATCGAGCATGTTGGCGACGAACTTGCTCGTGTCCTCCACGCTGCGTTCAGGCTCCCTGTTACGCCAAAACGTGTAGCAGTGGAAGATCATGTTGCCTGAATCGCTATTCAGGATGTGGCCGTTCTTGTTCTTGCCGAGGCTCCTTGGTGGAGTGGTCATCGAGGCGATACAAGGCTCGTTCGGCAATAAAGGATTGCGTTCCAATGTCACCTCGGTGGGCTCTATGACGGAAAACTGACACGGAATGCCGTGCGCGAACGTGCTAGAACTCATGAGATAGCAGGTTCGCAACCACAAAAAAGAAGAAAAAAGTAATAATGAAAAAATAAGCCTAACCTATTAAAAAAATATGCTTGTGCAAACACACAAAAGTATATATGAATCTTATGCTATTAAGCCAGCAACTGCTTTATAATTACACTCCCGGTGCCGTCGATCTTGCTGCGTAGCAAACGACGCACAGCGTTGTAGCAGGCACGGAGTTATTTTTCTCTTGCGATTCGGCATGTGCTGTAGCATTTCCATCTTGATAGTTTTACCAAACCACTCGTCAAGATACACAAATCTTATTTATACCGACGAATACGCGTTTTAGAAGCAGTCGCAATTTTTTGAGCGGGGCAATTGGCTGCTGCGCTTCGGTCATCTGGGTGGGGCCTCTCCTGTCTTCTAAAGTTGTACCCGACTATAGTGTCTGGCAAAACATTGTCCAACGTTCCGACGCTAATCTATCCCTGCGTCGCTGAATCTTCTTTTGCATCCTCCCGTCTGCCCCAAGGTCATAGATTGATTTTGTACGCCGATATCGACATTCCACCCGGCGACGAAGTGCTCGAAGTCGGTCTAATTTCATGTCGAAGTCGTTTCGCTTGGAAGAGATCGTCATCATGCAAGTGGCGTTTTGCATCGTAATCGTACTTTTAATTGTTGGCTCTAACCCAGAGGATAGGCCCATCTTCCATATCATATTTGAAGGTAGCCCATTGAATCGTCCGAATGGTCTTCCGTGGATCAGATCCAGACGACAAGCCTTTGATGTTAAGATAGTTTAGTGACAGGATCGCTAAAGTGGCACCAGTGCTCGTGAGCGCGGCTTGACCTCGTTTTTGTCGCAGGGTAACATGCTGGTTTCCACAGAATCTGCGCCTTTTTCTTCAGGTTTGATGAAAAATGAGACCCCTCTGACTTCTGCATGTTGCATGTGAGCACAACTCATTCCTAATTAATTAAAAAAAAGAATTTTAGCTACGATAACAAAATCGCTGATCTGCAAACAAGCGCGCTGCTGCCAATAATCAGTAATGCCATTTGCGATCCCAACCACGAAAAGCTGAAGTTAGCTACTAAGCCGCAAATCCTAATTTTAAAAGAAAAAAAAACGAAAAAAAAAAACGTGGGCAGCTTGCACTAGTGGTGCAAGGCTGGAGCAAACAGCGGAGCTGGTGATTGAAATAGCTTTTCTTCCATGTTTTACTAGGCTTGGCTAAGTTCTTCTAGAAAATGCTAAGTGGTGCTAGGCACGGCATTTCGAATCGGTCGCCGCCCACGTGCAGGTGATCGCTTGGCCGCGCGACGCGCTTCAAGGTGAGCGGGTTCTTCTTCGGGTGCCCGCATCATTCGTTGTGTTCGCTTTATAATATCAAAGAAAACAAACCACGCTGGGAGTGCATTAACTAAAAAAGAACGAAAATAGGGTATAAAGCGGCATTAATTGACGGGCAGAACATCATCTGAGCTTTCGTTACACTTTCGCGATTGCAAGTGTGCTCCTGAATTTGCAGGAGCACACTATGGTGTGGCTATGGTGTTGGGCTGCTGAGCACAAGGTCGCGGGATCGAATCCCGGCCATGGCGGACGCATTTCGATGGGGGCGAAATGCGAAAACACCCGTGTACTTAGATTTCGGTGCACGTTAAAGAACCCCAGGTGGTCCAAATTTCCGGAGTCCCCCACTACGGCGTGCCTCATAATCAGAACTGGTTTTGGCACGTAAAACCCCATAATTTATTTTTAATTTAGACAGTGTTGGGGTATAGTTGTGTTCACCCATAAGAATGAAAACTAGTTTCGTATGGTTGAAGCATGACGTATCATTGATAGAGGGAGCACATGTGCGAGTCAGCCCTCAGTTATCTTGAATAAAGAGGAATTGTCATGCCTAAGCGGTTATCGTCCGCGAGTGCTCCTACGTGTACAAGATTTACAGCAAGGCGCTGCTTACTCTTGCGCATGCGTAGATAAGTTTTGTCTTCCTTCTACTCTGCCACGATGCAACCCTGCAGTTGAGAGTCGTCGTTTGTGTTGTCCTGTTCGTTTCTACCTGTGTCCGTGTTTGCATGCCTGCCTTGAGTAACATAAAGCCCTACCAACTTGCTCAACCGACAGTTATTCCAAAGCTGCTCAAGAAGGCCACTGCGTTTCCATTCCAATCTATGGGACAGACTCTGCGAGGCAGCTTTGGCCCCCTGGTGGATACATTCTCGTTATTAACAATAAGGTGTAAAATTGGGCGAGCTGGTTCTAGTTCATAAGGACGGCAGCGCAGAGAAAATAAGCACACAGTACAAGCGCTTGTCCTGTTTGTTTATCTGTGTGAAACACCCCAAATATAAGGCGCACCAGACTGCACAAAGTAAACCCCTCGCTGCTTCTCCGACCTCCATTTGGATCTGGACTTCGACGACGTGAGGCATCGCTTTGTGTCGACTGTGGCTAGCAATTGCCTTTATGAGGGCTAATACAACTGTAATGAAGAAGACCACGTTGCACAACGTTAATTGGAATGACACTAGTTCTGCTTGCGATGTCTGCGGCTGCGAAGAAAACAAATGCATGAAGATAGAGAGAGAAAGAAAAAGGAAACCAAGGATTCACCCGGTTGGCTATACCCATTGCGACAGTTATACCCATTGCGACAGTTATACCCATTGCGTGAAAAACAGTTGTTATAGGACCTCTTGTACACAAAACCTTCTGTCCACAAACGTTTCTGTATTTTCCTACTTGTACGTTGACAGCGCCAACACTAATCATAACGACTTTCACGACGCGATATGGTCGCCGCGGCGATGGCCAATCACAGATGGCACTTATGTGAGAAAGTTTTAGAAGTACAGGCCGAGTGTTTTTACCTGAGATAGTATTAGGAGTACTGGCACAGTTTTTTTTTAATTCTTAACAGACTAAAAAAATAATAAAAGAACTCGCTTGTGACGCATAAGGTAACATCGCCTAAGAGATTAAAAACAAACGTCAGTGCACTTAAGTCACTTATATTGGCTTATTGACGAGGCTAACATTACTTGTTAAGCAGATGAAAAATTGTGATTAGCTAATAAACCAGCTTCTGCTAATTACCTTTACTTGCTTGGCTAATGGCTTTAAGGCTCAATATGCCATTGTGAACGGTGACCAGTTTTCAAGGGGATTCCTTTTAGTAGAAGATCAGAGGTTAATGCCATTTTCGAAGTGCCCATCTGCGTTAACTACGGCAAGATTTGTAACGCTCCATTTGTTTACCTGCAAACCCTTTTCTTTGCACTGCAGGTTAAAGCCAAGTGTAACACGAATGCATTTTAGGGGAAACTTTGGACATCAATGCCTGGTAAGAGCGTATAACTCGGGATTTCTACTAGGTGAATATACGTCGGAGATTTAACAGTTTCAGTTCTGAACATCTAACACGTACCTTGGCGTTTAAACTAAAGTTTAATGAGTGGCTGTTGGTAATTAAGTAACTTAAACTTGTAATTACCAGTGGAAATAAAGTTTGCCTATTAAATAATCAAGCCGATGGTGTGCAATTGTGCAAAATAGACGATCGAAAAGTCTATTAAAGTTAAGGAAAGGTGACTTGGAAAAGTGATTTGGAGAAAGCGATAAACAGTTTAAAGCTCCAACTCTTCCTGCTATTTTTATAACGGATACGAAAGCGCATATACAGGGTATTATTACTACAAGGTACGGCTGCCACTTGCTCAGTCTACACTGTGAGTGCACGCTGCTTGCGAAGAGCCAAGTTAGCGTCATACTCACTCGAATATCTACTTGGGGATTAGTGGCCGTATGAGAGTGCGGATCACAGGACAATGTTATGGGCAAACGTGAAAACAGTTGGGCTGCGCCATTTGGCAGCTGTTTCTTGTCTCAAGTGAAAAAAGAAAGCACATTTACTGCCACGCCATTTATATTTCAAGAGAGTTTGTTGGGCAAATAGCAGCTGTATAGAGTGAGTGATAGCGTTCCGGAGACTGCGCAAGATTATCAGGAAAACACGAAGCGTGCATGTCGACTTCTTGGGAAAGGCGTTCCTACTGGATGAGGGTAGAGGGCAGAGGTTTGGAACAAGCATCCATTTGCCTCTCAACATCAAGTCGGAGATAACGAGAACAGAATGTTGAGAGCAATGCTGAAAAAAGACTGCACTTGCGTTGCTTGTTTAGTGCTTGTAGCTGAAGCGAAGAATTTGCCGGACATTTTTCAAGCTGTGTAAATCCTTGTGTTGTAATGTGTCACTGCGAGGGACAGCTACAAATTTAGTGATAGCAGATGATAAACAAAACAAATGATTCCATTTTGTTGGATTATTTGCTAAGCGTCTCGGCATTTTTTGTTCTTGTAAACCATATTTTAAAACCAAATTTTTATTTGCTTCCTGTTAGCCATGGTGAAAGAGAAACGGCGAAAAAAATTCAGACATGGACACAAGAGACAGAACGATGCAATCCCTGTTTCTTCACGCGTTACCTTCAAGCGCTCTTCACAAACGACCAGTCTCTTCCTGTGTCTGTAATTTATGCGCTGTTTTTCCCACCATAATTTCGCACAAACTCGCTCAGCTGTCACTATTAGTAAGTTTCTTATTGTACTGTAACTTCTTTATTCGGTAGGCATAGCCAGCTGCTTCAGGGCCAGACAGTTTTCCTCCACACTTACGGTTTGTTTACTTACTATATACAAAAATAACAACATAAGACTAGGTAGAATCAAGAGAGAATCGGGCATAAACTTTAGCGGCTGCGAAAAGCAGGAATTTCACGGGAATGCTGGCTGCGTTTCCGAGCAGATTGTCATGGTGCAACACCATCTCCTGCACTATGCCGCCACTGGCTGGTCTATGTGTATTCATCCCAGCGTTTGGTACGCGATTTTCTACACAACTTGGGGCAGTCGCTCGCAAACTCGCACGCGCACAATTAGTACAACAGCCCTCATGTGCCTCGTCATGCATTCAGGGAGGCGATGGCTCTGCCTAATCATACCGGGCGTTCACATGAATCCAACAGAACCGGGTCGAGTCGGATTGTAGGGCTGGAATCAGCCTGTTAAGTTTATGTCAACGCTAGCCGGTCAGTATGACGAGCGTCGGGTCAGGATGAGTCAGCCCGACCCGCTTGTAGCCCGCATGTAAACGCCGTCGGGTCGGCCCAGCCAGCGCTGGGATTGGCGCAGGACTACTGAGAAGTCAGCGTTTTATGCGCCAGCAGCGGGAATAGTATCAGGTCAAGGCAAAAAATTCAGAGCCCTTCCGCTACTGTGAAGATGGAAGCCAGCGAAGCTGTGACTATGGTGGGTCTGCTGTAGTGAATGGTGCTATAATGAGTTTATGTATTATCATTATTGACTGTATTGAGCGTTTTCGGCATGTTCGTCAAAGAGCAAGGACATAGGCATCTTGTTTTCGCCCGGCGCGATGGCCGAGTAGTGCGTTTGCTGCGCCAGTTCCGCCCGCGTCGCCGACGAGATCTCTCCCGCTCCTGCTCTCGGCGGCTCATACACACATTTCTAACGCGAGTATGAGCCACACGTGATTTCATTCTTACCTTCTTTATTTATTTCTTGTCCCTGGCTCGTACCCGCATATCCCTGACTCATACCCACATATAAAATGCGGGTATGAGCCACACGTGATTTTGTTATCGTTAATCATGACGTAACTGGCGAGCATGTGATGGTATTGATGTTATTGAAATACCTTCCATGCCAATTTTGGTACATACCAAGTGAATGAGACGCCACAAGATTGTTGCCTACTTCCGGTGTACATGGACGCGATCTCCTGGAACCTATCCCTTAACAGCTTCGCTGTGAACAAGCATTGTGCAGTGCAACCTTATTGCAGCGCTAAGAACCATGAAATATAGCAGTTGCATATGATTGCGCAAACTGGAAGTCCCGTTTGAATGCGTCGATGTCTCTATAGGCTCGGCGCCGCATGCATGCCGCCGTTCAGCAGACCCGTCAGAGCGAGTTTATGGAAACGCGGCCACGTCGGGCTCGTTCAGCCTGATTTGACTCCACCCGCTTGCGCCGGCATCATGTAAACATAGCTATATAGTTAATATAACCAACTCTATGTGCCTGGTACACACTGGCTGTACTGCTCCAATCGTTACCACGAAGACGGTGCCACTCATTAGCGTGGACTTTCTTACCCCCCCCCCCCCCCCGGGAAAATTCGTCAGGAGGGGGGGGGGGGGGAGGTGCCTCGGGAACCCGGCTCAGCAACTGGAAAAATATGGTTGGGATAGCAAACGGGCGGGGTAGCAACCATCTTACAGGCATGAACACGTGCGAAGATTTGTTGAATTGATTGGAACTCTGCGTACAACAAACAGTCCGTTATTGTGTGACTGCATTAATGTGTCGCAAACGGAACATCTCAAGGAACGCCAAGGAAATGCAGATCTCTCAGCTAGCGACAACACGTTTTCAGAAATGTTCTAACCCATTGCAAGAGTCTCAAATGTGAATCGGTATTCGAGTGCACAACGCGAATAATGAAATTTAAGGAGCAGCACTACAGATAAATCGAAGAGGTTTTTCAAATTGCGAAAGAAAAGCTTGTGTGCGCGAATGCCTTGTCGAAAGGATAATCAAGTAGAAAACTGTAATTTCGGTTGTCATAATTTCCGCTTCGCAGAGCATGCTGTGACAACCTTGCGGAGGACGACGTTTTCGCTTTCTTCGGCTCAATCTCATTGACTTCTGACGGTAAATCGTAGCAGCGTTATTTAATAAACCGGCTCTTTCCTTAGTTCGTTTTTATCTTTGTGAAATTTTCACTGCACATCTAAGATGTACTCTCGGTTTCGGTGAAAAGTGTCACATTCCCAACTTATTAGCACTCACCAATCCATATGCCAGAGAAGTTAGAAAGTGACGCATGGATCATCAAATATATATATATATATATATATATATATATATATATATATATTGATGATTGTTTGTTGGCTTTTTATGATATGATTAATACAAATCGGGCCCCTCGGTTCACTTTCCTCTCATTCATTACATAATGAGGGCTTTTATCCGGCAACATTGATGCCTTCAGGTAGCATATGTGGGTTTATTGACCAGTTGCCTTCACCAAAAAAAGATCACGTACTCGTGACGCCTGCGGCAGAAAGGATGTTCCACATCCGCCGCCTAGGTTTATGAGTGGTGGCGCTGGCTAACACTCCCTGGGTTAGTTCTAGTTGTAAAACATAAATACCCGAGAAAGTGGATGGGAAAACAGCGCCGCGGTAGCTCAATGGCAAGAGCATCACACGCGTAATGCGAATACGTGGGATCGATCCCCACCTGCGGCCAGTTGTTTTTTCATGCATTTTCAATTCCATTATTTATCATTTCTTTTTTCAATTAGTAAGTACAAGTAATTTCCCCTACGTTGTCCTTGGTGTCATTTTTTGTTGTGTGTGTGTGTGTGTGTGTGTGTGTGTGTGTGTGATAGCTTGGTGAACTTTTATCGCACTTCAGCAACGAAAAAACTCCTTCAGTACAATGTTGAGAACAGGCTGTGGTTTTGCCCTCCGAGGAAGAACGCCACGTATTTCGGGTGTTGGGGTGAGGCATTTTTCTCTCTTAGGTGTGGAAGTGGAAAGTTTATAAGGTCAATGCGACGGGTCACTGGGCGCCGCGCGAGTCGACTTTCCGCGTCCGCGTCTGCGGGCTGTGGGGTCCCGAAAACAAAAATGTTGAACAAGAAAAACAAGGAAAGATCGCAGCCGAATGCCCTGCTTTGCTGCGAAGTATCACTTTCGACTCCGCGCTTTTTTCTTTGATTTCTTTTTGCGAAAGTGCGAGCGATACACAACCGGTACCGCTGCTGCAGAACCGCATCGTTTAACGCGAGTCAGTGCCCGCACTGAGACTTCGGCTCTTCAACTCGAAGGCTAAAATGCCGGCAACTTTTTAAAAATTCCAATTTAGTCGAAGACAGCCCAGTATGCACGCTCCAGCAGACATCAAATAGGCCGTGAAACCTGAGGGAAATATGCGGAATAATGTTTTTCGTACGGTATCTTATTTCTTTCCCATGGAAACTCTTTCCAGAATCACCACTAGACACTTCTTATCCGCTTAAATTTTATTTTCGTCTGACACCGTCTTGTTCCTGTGAAACGACCTGGCGTATACGAGGGCTGGCACAAGCGGAACAACAAGTCGTTGCAGGAAACGAGCGGCTGAAGCTGACAGAATCGGCATGCTGTGCTAATTAAGCCTAATTTTGTTGGCGTTTTGTCGAAGTTTTGTTTAAGCACAGCGCACAGTATTTTCAATTTGTGACCACTCTGACAGCACAAACATGGATAACGTGAATGAAGTGAAGAGACAAAAACTGGTGGTATAGCATCCGGCATTTATGTCGCCTTTCGCAGAAGGCGACATAAAATCAGCATGTGCGTGGCTAGCGGAGAATCTCAAGCTATTTACCTGACTGTCGACTTCACCATGACGTTGTTGTACGACGATATCTATAATAAGTGGCTATTTATTGCTTCGTGCGAATTATTGTGAATCAAAATGGTGCATCGCCTTCAATCATTGTAATGTGATTAGCCTTTTTCGGAATCTTCACACAGTTTACCGTATGTATCTGACCTCTTTCACGTTACCAGTGACTTAATTTTTCTACTAGCTTGGCCCACTACTATGTGCTGACTGCTGTCTTGCCGAGCAGCCATGAGCCAATGGGTATGCGCCCGAATAAACAACTTGCTGCTGGCTGCTTTGTGGCGAAGCAGACAACTTGGGTCACTGGATATGTGCCCGAACAGGCAACTTCGACATATTGGTACGCACCCATTGTAGGCCAATCCCCCGGAATAGATGTGCCAAAGTAGCACACGGAGTGCCAGTCTTAAATATATTGAAGCGAAAGCGCCCCGTCTGCAACAAAAACCTCCGTGTCAAGCGCGGCCGCATTATGAATCTCCATTGCGACGAAGTTGCAGCCAGGATACTATAGGGATAGCGGGGGCGGCTACGAAGTTTCAACTGAGGTGCAGTGATTACAAGAAGGTATGCTGTGTCGAGGTATCATTCGGCATTGTGGTCGGCAGCGAGACTGGCAATTCATGTGTTTTATGATCTTGCTATAAGGTTTCGTAAGTTGCAGATGGCATGGGGATACAAAAAATCAGCAGCCCCTCCCCTGCCGAGGAGATGGGGGTAAGCGAAGCTTGTCGTGTGTTTCTTCGGTGTTCCTCCGAACGAATTGCACTGACTGAATACCACGTTGTGCTCTAACCACAACCGGTCACACACACTGCAGCTAGCTCCGAAGTTCCGGCTGAGAAACTCGCGTTGAAACCTGGACGTCGCACCGGGGAAGTTGGCGCTAGCGTTGCCGACGCATGCACTGCCGTTGTTGGGTTCCTGGAGGGCTAGACGACGCTGACGTTTGGCCTCAACATCGCAAGCTCCCTCAACTCGGGATCCGTGGCTCTTCGCTGACGTTTCGCCTGGGCTTCGGAAGTCCTCACGCTAGAATTGGCACGTCGATGACAAGCCCTCTCCCAAGCGCGTTCATTATGGATGGATGTCCATCGAATTTATCCAAAATTAAATTTGTCCTGTTACATAAGACAATGAATGGCTCATACCCCCCTAACCAATGGTTCATACCCCAGTAAACGTGACCTCCCCATTATGACGACAGAAGAGAAGTGAAATTCTACGCTGGAATGATTAGCGGCAGCGCAGCCAGCTGTGGAAGCAGACGACGACGACGGCGAACGCGGGATCAGTGGCACGAGCGCGTGCCGAGCCCGAGCGGGTGCCGACCACCTGTGCAGCTCTGAGAGCAGCTGGTTTTTTTAACAGCGGAGCTGTTTAAGCCAGGAGGTTGGCCGGATAGCGTAGACCAGAAACTGCGCCTGGCGATGACGTCATGCACCGCGCGTTGCCTAGCAACCTCTTGGCACAGCTGCGCCTCGCTTCGCAGCCGCTCCCCACCGCCGCGCCGAGCTGCTACGACTGCGCACCTGCTCCGTCAGCCATAACGTCCCTTCGCGTCGCCTAGCAACCACATGTGCCTCGTTTCGCCTAGACATGTCAACGCTTCGCCACGCCTCGTCTTGAAGCGCGTCGTGCGGCCAAGCGAGAATCTGCGCGTCGGCGGCGAGCCGATCCGTAATACCGTACCGAAGCTGCAGCCGAGAAGAGGCGTCGTCGAGTAGAAGATCCCGAGTTTCGAGAACGAGAACGCGAGAGTCTGCGTTTGAGTATCCAGCATCGTCGGGATAGTGACCCTGGCCGTAGCTTGGTCGATCACAAGCTCCGCTGCTTACTCCAGCCTTGCACCACTAGTGCAAGCTTCGCTCATTTTTTAGTACCGCCGGCGCACGCTAGCGTATAGAAGCTTTGCTTGAAAAGTCGTACTTTCGCCCGAAAGACGAAGCATCGATTGCGATAGCAAATTAGTAGACAGTTATATGAAGTTATGATAGTAGCTTTATCGGCCATGTAAACTTGTAAACATTCGCTTACTAACTAATTACCCGCCGTGGTTGCTTAGTGTCTATGGTGTTGAGCTGCTGAGTAGCCCGACAAGGTCTAGGGATCAAATCCGGGCCATGGCGGCCGCATTTTGTTCGAGGCTAAATGCGAAAACACATGTGTACTTAGATTTAGGTGCACGTGAAAGAACCCCAGGTGGTCCCAATTATTGCAGAGTCCCCCACTACAGCGTGCCTAATAATCAGATCGTGGTTTTGGCATGTAAAACCCCATAAAACAACAACTAACTAAATTAACAAACAGGGTGTCACGCGCACACAAGCGAACATGAACATAGCTGACTCGATGAACACGCGCACTCGCTGTCAAAACGCTGGAGTGAGAAAGTGCGGCGGCAGCAGCGAGCGAATTGACCTTCTAGATGCCTCTCGCTGCAACGCGAATTAAACGGTGAGAGCACCACGCACACGAAGTTATCAGCACTCGGCGCGCTCCATCGCAGAGCACTTAAGATAGGGCCCGCGCGGCTGAGCCATACGCAGCCGCCGCCCGAGTAGAACGCTCCCCCTCTCCCTCCTCCCGGTGCCTTGCGCGCGACAGCAGACGGCGCGCTTCCTCCCCGGTTTCCTCCCTTGTGCGCGCAAGGTTGAGCCACACTACAGTTGGCTGGAAGCGGCAACTGTAGCATACGAGGCAGAGAGTGGCATCACTACACTTTCGTATGTAGAACAAGAACCCGCCTAGCAATTGATTTCATTCGTGTTGTGATAGCGCTACGCGAAGGCCACGCATAGTTGGGACTCCCGAAGTGCAGCGTGAACATTATGAGCGGCGACGGGAACAGCAACGTCGATATGCGCAACGGCGTCGTGCTCAGGCTGGACAATTGTTTTGCGGTCAATTATTTCATGTAGTGCATTGCGAAATCGTTCAAGGTTACGTCACGTTAGTCTACCGGATCAGGTGATACCACAGCTTGGCTGGCCAACCACCTTCACATCGCAGATTGAAGTCCAATTTTTTTATTGTAGCCCCAAACTGTTTTGTGTTTCATTTTTGCTGCAATCCGATTCCCCTTTATTTTCAGATTATTTTGGTGGGTGCTTGAGTAAGTCTTTCCTTCGTTTCTGTATACGACCAGTTTGCGTCATTTCCGGTGAGCGGTAATGGCGTTTTTTTTTTTTTCAGTTTCATTTTCGAAACTGTCTACTTCTCGGGCTGCAACCCCTCGTACTTAAAATGCGACATTTTGCTCGCAGGCTGCCCTGCATTTAGAATATCTGAAACTAGGCTTTTTAGGCTGTCCAATATCTCGTTATACTTGGCCGTGAAGGGGGGCTTTCTCCGCCCAGCCTATCGTTTGCTTGTAAAGACCACCTATTGTTTGCATAAGTTTAAAGATTTCCAGCCCAGAAATTGGTTCCACAGGATTTTTTCGGGTTCATGTCAGCATGTGCTCGACAATTGTATATTTCAATTGAGCATTGGTTGCCTTGCCTAGACGATGGCTAGATGACACCTATGGAATCATTAATCTTATTTGTGCTATAAAAGTTTCGCATATTTCGTTACACCTGTATATAGGCAATATTGCTAACAATGAAAAACACAGATTGCACACGAATCGCACACGCTCGTACGCACAGCAGGATGTTCCGGCTTCAGAGTGACGCGCTTGCTGAATAAGCGGGCTGGGGTTTTTACGTGTGTGAGCGGCGGCGTAGTGACCGCTTGTTGTGCAAGAAACTGCAATCGTGCTGCAACGCAAGCCGATTCACGCCGGCATGAGAGCCTTAAAATAGACCGCTTGTGCTACGTGTGTCTACCACGGGGTGTACTTTTAAGAGATGCGCGCTGTGGGCTCCCGGTCATTATTGCATAAACGAGCGAAAAAAAGTCGAAAATGAGGAAACGGAATTTTACAGCGCTTTCCTAGTTGGGTACCGCGTTTTGCACAGTTAAGTGCAATATCTACTTGTGAAAGAACAAGCTGTAATATAGCTACAGCCTATTACTGAGTACTGGCCTGCCTGTTGGTGGTAGTTTTACATGGGGTTTGTCGAAAAGCCTCTTTCAGGACGCAGTGTCCTGCCATCATGTGTTAGTTATTCGTGGCCATGTATGAATGCAAGTAGAAGGCGCCTTCTTGCTTCGAACAACAGAGCACTTGTTTCTTCTCCAACGCACGTTCAGGTTTTTTCGCTCGCATGTACGTCCACAATTGTTGGCGAATAGTTCTCAAGTACTCATCCTGGTGTATATCAGCGAATCTAGACGAAACTGGGCCAAAGGCGGACAATGAAGTTCACGTTTTTTTCTAATAGCGCGTCATTCGTGTTGTTCATTCCACAATTTGGATGTTATGGTTCCTCTCACAATGTAGCCCACAAGCCAGCCGTTAGTATGATAGAACCCTCGCAGCAAAGGAAGTGTCACACTCCGTAGATTGGGGAGGAAACAGGCGCCGCGTTCCTGCAGCCAGGTTTGGCTGTTTGTAGATGAAGCCTGTATCTGATGAATAAAGGTTGCGCAGCAAATGATGGCTGCTAAACTATCAGACTTCATAAGAAATTTCAAGTGAAAGTTCGGCGAGGTTTTATTTGGCGTTTCTGGGATCAACCCGTCAACTTTATTCCCAAGGTGCCGGCTGCAGCGCTCAATTTATTCAAGCAAGGTAATAATTGCGAAGGAAGTTGTAGGTTTATAATAGACATGGAGCAGCGCAACACGACCGGGACCAAGAATAAGAAGACACATACACAGCGCTAATTTTCAACTAAAAGTTTTATTTGATTGCACGTGTTATTTATACAAAGACAGTGGATCGATAATAAAACCAAGAAGACAAACATATAAAGAACTGGAGCGCACCCGCAGCCAGAAAAAAACATGCTATTGAAGTAAGTGAAGCGCTGAACATAAGTGTATATACGTTACGGTATAATGTAATTTCCCCCATTAACTTATGCCGTTTATGAAGAATCTTCACGCTGGTCGGGTGGATACAGAAACAAAAGATATATGAGGCTTGCATCCTCGTTTGGTCGGTCTACGTTCTACCACAATGAACACAAATACAACTATCAGGATTGAAGAAACTTGGAGCGAACAGATAGCTGTTGGGCTTTGAATATTCAGTCACGAGCACTCAGTCACACCATTCCGTCACGAACAGTCCGACTTTAGAAAATTTTCTAGTGTTGGTCGAGGAAATAATACGTGCATAGCTGCTCATCACTAATTTTACACCTTATTTTCTGCATTTCTGAACAGCATTATGTTCTCTGTACTCTGATGTCGCACTTGTGTCTCAAAAATTGCGCTCCTTTCTTTGTGTTGACTTAGTTTTGTGTAGCTTGCTTTTATTGTGTTCGATGTATTTAGTCCTTTATATTTGTCGCAGTTGACTTTATGCATAATCAGTGTAACACTGTATTGCATTGTGTTTCACATACCTGTCATAAATATTTTACAATGCACTCATGTATGTGCCCTCCCTGCTATGATCTCGTGTGAGATTACCAGAATTGTTAAATAAATAAATAAATAAATAAATAAATAAATAAATAAATAAATAAATAAATAAATAAATAAATAAATAAAAATTAATTTTCTGTGGCCGCTTTGTTGGAAGCGACGAAATCGGAATGGCCTTGAACAAATTCTAGCTGCAAAAAAAAAAAAACAGAACAAGAAAAAGAAAAACAAGCAGAACGTAATTCTACGTCCGCCCCAGCAAAAGTGTCTCCTTTCGCCGTAATTTCTTCGGACTATTAGCAAAGTAAACGGTATATAGGAGAGTATATAATGCGCCGTTGGTTTCAACAGCCGTTGTTGACTGTTCCTGTTTGCAGAATGCGAGACAAGAAGAGAACTTAACAGGTGGTACTGTTGCTTCTTAATGCTATGAATGAACTGGCTGTCGTAGAGATCATATCTGAGGAAAGTGCAGCGCAACGCAGCTTGCAAGCTCTTGTCGTTGTTGTAGCTGCGCGCAATCAGGATGGCAGCACCCGCAGAGCAACCGTGCAAACAAGGAAGAAAGATAAGGCCGCCAATAGCTACCATGCATGACTGCCGTTATTTGTCCTGGGACGTTCGACGAGCATTTTCACTCTGATCTCTGGTCGATTCCGCGCGTGGGTCACTGTTCCGCGACATCACCACTATACTTCGTCCCGTACATAGCACTCAAGGCTATGGAAGCTAGAGAGACTTCTTGCAGTGGCTTCGTTTGCATTTGGATATAATTCGATGTTTTTAAGCGGATTTATAAGCTCACAAGTGTCGATGGTATTGGTGGTGTCATGCTGAAAAGTGGGCCGGTCCTCCTGGTTGTGCAGAAAGGTTCCAAGCTCAATGGCACGTACCAGGGACAAAAAGAAAGAGAGAAAAAAAGCAAGAAAGAGAGAAAGAGAAAGGGAGAGAGAGAGAGAGGGAGAAAGAAAGAAAGAAAGAAAGAAAGAAAGAAAGAAAGAAAATCCCCAGGAAGGTCAGATACACACACGACAAGCTTCGATTACCCCCATTTTCTCGACAGGGGAAGGGCTGGTGATTTTTTTGACCGCAATTCTGCGCAACTGTTTCTAAAGCGAAGCTTTACATGTCTAGGCGAAATCGTATATGGCTAGGCACAATCGCCTGTGCACAGAAAACTATCATCATCAGCATTGGCCCGAACGTCGTTGTATTCTTCCGCAGCTGGCTCGTTGGCGCCCCTCAGGTTGCGCTCAGGTTCGTGCTCGGCACGCGCTCGTGCCACTGCTCCCGCGTTCGTCATCGTCGTCTTCTTCCACAGCTGGCCGTTGCCGCTCATCATTCCGGCGTAGAATTTCACTCGTCGTAATGGGGAGGCCGCCTTCACGGGGGTTTGAGCCATTGCTTAAGGGGGCAGAAACCATTCATTGTCTTACCTAACGGACAGATTTATTTTTGAAGCAATTTAATTTCGAAGAATCGCAAGTGGACGAATGGACAATGGTGGACAATGGTGGACACCGCAGAGCAAACTCGAGACATGGAACGCAAGCGACAATGGCGGACTGCGGGCATACCGTCAGTGACGTCGTTCTCTCCGTCGCAGCCGGATGTGTGTGTAACCTCATAATTAAGAAATATTTTAATGAACCCTCCTGATTAACCCAGTGATAAACACTGGGGCCGCACGTTTCAGCTTCACTGGTTAAGCATATTCATGGAGTGGAAGGGCCGACGAATTTTTTCTTTTGCATTCCATGTACTGATATAGCACTACTGCGATTACTTGCGTACACTTGCAGGCTATTTGTTAGTGCAGCAGTACGCTTCTTTGACACGAAACTCACGAGAAGCAGAGGAGCAGCTAAGGAGGAGTAAATACGAAGCGGACATCTATAATAGCACTGAGCACAGAAACTCACCGTCCTAAGGTCAGATTAGTGGTCCAATGTTTTCATCGGTAAGCCTGCCGTGTAGAAGACATGAATTCAGCAGGTATAACTGTTCTTCATGGCCCCGTGTACCATGCATTGGGTGTACGTTCAATAACCCTAGGTGGTCCAAATTAACCTCCCCCCCCCCCCCCCTATGTTGTGGCTCATAATCTTGTCGTGCTTTCGGCCCGTAATACCCTAGAATATTTTTTTCTACATGGCACACCCAAATAATCGAAACGCCGGTAAGCGAACAAACTTGACATTACGGTTTGTGGGCCCGTTTGCACGCCGTATTCTAGTCGTTGGTAAATGTTTCGTGTATAACACAAACAGTAAGGCCAAAATACTACACATTGCGTTATCGGGTGTCTTATTTATTTATATTACCCTACAGGCTCCAGAGGAGCATTGATTTGGGGGGGGGGGTGATTACAGAAAAATGACGATAAATAAGGCATAAAAGGAACTACATAGTAGGAGAAACACATAAACTTGTACAGTGCAAGGAAGATAGGAACGCTGGTAAACATCGAAAAAAAGACATCGTAATACAAAGTCAAGAGCACATATGAAGTCGCAATTGTTCACGAAATTTGGCAGGATCTTTTAATGAAACAACATCATTTGGAAGGTTATTCGATAGTGCGATGGCGCGCGAAAATGCAGAATTATCGAATGACTGCGTGCGGCCAAAAATGCGCCTGAAGCTGAGATGATAATGAAGTCGACAAGATGTGCGGGAAGAAATTTCAAGCGACAAACGGGTGCACCACGAGTTATAGTACTATTTATGAAAGAGGCATAGAAGGGCGACAAAGTGGCGGAATGCAAGTCAGGAAGAGAAAAATCGCGTTTAATTTGGGTAATGCTAGATTGACGACCATAATTAGAAGTTATAAAGCAGGCAGCACAATTTTGGATGGATTCCAAATTGTCTATTAGGTACTGTTGATGAGGAGACCAGATTGATGAAGCATATTCCAGTAGAGGATGTACAAAAGTTTGGTAGGCCTGTTGACGAATGGTAGATGGGGAAAAATGTCGATGACGACGTAAAAACCCTAAAGTTCTGTTATACTTTAGCACATATCTCCTCGATGTGAGTGCACCAGGCAAGATTAGTACAAAAATAAACACCAAGATATTTGTAAGTAGAGCCATGAGGAACTTCAGCTGAACAGATTTTGTAAGAAAACTTAATAGCTGATTTTATACGAGTGAAGGAATGTACGCAGCACTTAGATGTGTTAGGTTACATTTGCCAACGGTTGCACCACTGATTAAGTATAGTGAAGGTCACTTTGTAAAGTTAGATGGTCGCCATGACAGTTATTCGTTATGAAGATTACGCAATGATCCGCGAAAAGTCCTATGCAGGAAGAAATATTGCTAGGCAAATCATTAGTAAAAATTAGGAAAAGAAGAGGGCCTAATACACTACCCTGAGGTACACTTGGCGTTACAACTGATGTAGAGGAGCTGAAGTTATTCACAGATACGAATTGCTGCCGATTAGAAAATAAATTGCGAAGGGAGAATAATGTTAATGAGGCAATCTTAAGAGTAGTTAATTTAGCTATTAGGCGACAGTGAGCAACTCTGTCAAGGGCTTTTTCATAGTCAAGAAAAACGCAGTCAATTGTTGCTATTATTCATGCCATAATGTAAACCTGACGTAAATTCCAATAGTTGTGTGTCACAAGACAACGCTTTACGGAAACCACGTTGATTTTTAAAGAAAAAGTTATTAGATTCAAGATTGTTGAAAATACGGGAGGCAATGATGTGCTCTCAGAAGCTTACAGCAACTGCATGTTAGCGAAATGGGGCGGTACTTACCAGGTGAGTGTCTGTTTCCATCCCTGAATATCGGAATAGCTTTCGCTATCTTCCAGTCAGCAGGAAGAAGACCAGTTGATAAAGACTGCTGAAAAATGTAGTAAAAATATGACTGGACATAGCTGACGTGTTTTTAGGATTTTAGAATTATTATTGTCAATGCCACACAATGTAGACACCTTTGATTCGAGTGTTAGTTTCGAAATGCCTTCATCACTAATATTTATAGTGGACATGAAGCGATAATCAAGGTCGTAGACGCAGGGAACGGAAGATCAGTCTTCATTAGTGAAAACAGAGAAAAAAAAAAAGACAAATTGAAAGTTGAAGCACACTCAGATGCAGAGACAGGAACATTGTCAGCGTTATGTAATGAAGCAGTATTACTGCCACGATCAAGAGAAATAGCTCGCCAGAACTTTTCCAGAGTTAGTGTGTAAAAGTGAGGACAGATCGGTGGAAAAATACTTCTTTTTCGCTTCAGATATTGCAAGACAGTAAAATTTTAAACAATCTTTATATTTAGACCATGACGAAGGAAATGATAACCGTTTAGCAGAAGCGTATAACCTTTTCTTTTTATTTCTGAGTGATCTAAGCAATTTATTAAACCATGAGTTATGTTTGCCATTAGATATTGTGACTAGTCGCACATGTTTATCCAATAGAAGTGTCATAATATTTCTAACTAAATTCCAATTTTCTTCAACAGACCTGTTGGTGAATGATGGAAGAAACGTTTTAAGAAAGAGAACCTCAAGTTCATTGTTCATTTGTTCGTAATTTGCCTTGTTAGAGTCCTTAATAACCTTACGTTCAACACCAGCAAAATTCAGTGGAATAATAATGGAGAACTACAGTAGGTTATGGTCACTAAAGCTGTTAAGCTGCACGACAGGGCTAATGCTATGTGGCTCTGTTGTGACAATAAGATCTAATATATTAGTGCCGCGAGTGGGCTCTGTAACAATCTGGGCAAGATTAAACTCTAAACACAGCTCAATAAAAAACTTGATTCACTGTTCCATAAAGACAAGCGAGGCCAATTAATATCAGGAAAATTAAAATCCCCAAATAGGTAGATTTTGTTATTGGGAAACTGTTCAAGAGCCCTGGAAATACTTTTATGAAGATCAGACACGAACAGGTGGTCAGAGGCAGGTGGGCGATAACATACACCCATGAAAAAAGTTGCAGTGGCTTAGCTCGGCTATGCCAGGATATACGTAGCGTTAGCAAAGGTTCAGCTGATTATTCTTAGCTTTCCTGGTTGTCTCCTACGCTCAACCGCTAATTGCCAGGCAACTACTTCGGGATCCGATGAGTCAAGCTTATCCGTTCTTCTGCGCTGTTGAGCAGCATTTGCGCTCTCCTTCTCCATGGCTATACCACACTGGCAAACGCCAGTCAGAAGCGCAGCGGCTCCAGCGCAGTGTCAGACGGCGACTGCAGAGCGAGCGCGCGCCGGCGCCAGTGCGTCTACCACGGCTACGACGTCACTCCTCTGGAATGCGCAGACCAGCGGCGGTGAGTCGCGCGCGGCGGCGGCGGAGTGCGCGAGAGGTGCCGGCTCCGGTGGCTCCGGTGCGCAAGCCGTGTGACATCACTGATCCTTGCGCATGCGCAGCACGGCTCTTGATGTGCCGCGCGAAACGGGCTTGGCTAGGCCAGTGTAGCTAACGCTACAAAACTTTCCGAATAATGTAGGGCAAGCCACCCAGACTACCTCAAGAGCAGTGTCCGTTTCAACAAGAAAGGAAGGTATAGTTTTATTGATGGCCACCAACATGGCCGCCACCTTTTCTGTGGGCACGATCATGGCGATAAATGGCATACTGATTAGAAGTATGATATAACTGGGAGTCACATACATAGGCGTGAAGCCAGGTCTCGGTTAGCAATACAACATTAGACTTACTATCATCTAGATATGATTCAAGGAGGACACGTTTTGGCAACAGACTGTGGATGTTAGTAAATTATACTGAAAGTGATGGTGCACGTGAAGTTGATGGCCGATGAACTTTAGCACTGCGCACATCTGCAACTAGCTATCTAGCAGTTACTACGGAGTGAGAACAACTCTCGTAAATATAAGTGGTATTATCGATGCGAAGTTTGTCGACATTCAGTTGGTAAGGGCAATTCCGTTCTCTGGCAAATTGAAGCAATTTCTTACGTGTCTGTCGTGAAGCTAGCGAAAAATCTTCTCTAAAAAATTCCATTATTTTTCAGCTTACGTGCACCGGTGAGAATTGCCTGCTTTTCTTAATAGACAACGTAAAATTAGCAAATATTGGCCTACATTTATTTGAAGCAAATTTTCCCAGCCGGTACACACGTTCAAACTGAGAACTAGCAGTTGTGATTTCCAACTTATCTGAGCACAGGGACAATAACTTATCTTTCTGTAGTTTCCCAGCTCTCTTTATCCTCGTCGGGAATTCCAAAGAACAAGAGATTGCACCATCGCAATCTGTTCTCAGGTTCGTCACACCTTGACACTACTGCTTGAAGTTGATTGGCGAATGAACCAGTCGCGTGATCAGAGAAGTTGGATAGTGTGGGGGCATATGAAACAAGCTTTGCTTCCAAAGTGACCACTCTCTCGGTACAGCCATTAATTAATTTATCGGTTGCATCTTGCTTTTCTTTCAGATACTTAATTTCACCGATTAATGTACTGTGACCCACTTCTAGCCTACGCACAGTTTCAAGGAGAATTTCTATTGTTTGTTCGACGCTATAGGGCCGGGATTTGATTCATTATCACCCGAAAGCAACCACAACAAACATGCAGATTTCTTGCGCAAGCATGAAGAGAACAGCAATAAACGGCGCATCATATCACGCAATTCCGTCGGGCACGACACCGCAACAAGGCAGTAATGCCTGCTTTTTACACAGGAACCATCTTTCAAGTAACCAACCTGGAAGTACAGCAACGGTAAGCGTCCCATCCCTTCAGCGGTGTCGGGCGCAACCGAAGTGGTGCCTGGCTGGACTATATATCCCGCGTCATATCTTGCGAGGAACCATGCTCCCAGCCGCCAGAAGCCGAAGGAACCAAACTTCGCCATCTTTGCACTTTAGGAAGCAGGAACAGAAATGTTTGACGAGGACAGCGTGGCCAAGGTTCGAGAATCCATGGAGATAAGGCACCGAGGAACGTAATCTCAAAGTACAGCAACTGTAAGCATCCCATCCCTTCAGCGGGTCATGCCGAACCGAATTTCTTTGTCACTTTGATAGGCATATTTCCTTCCCCTTGTGACTACCCAGTGTTGGGTAGCCAACCGGGCTCAGTCCTGGTTAACCTCCGTGCCTTTCATTTATCATTTTCTCTCTCTTGTGCAGTGTCGCTAAAAAAAGTCGCAGGTTCGCCCGAAAAGTGAAGCATCAATTGCGGTAGCAAATTAGTAGAGAGCTATACAGAGCAAGGATAGTAGTTTTATCGGCTGTATAAACTGGGACACATTTGCGTACTAACTCAATTAACAAGCATGGTGTCAGGGCGCACGAGCAAACATGAATATATCCTACTCGATGACCGCAGACAACCGCTGTGAAAACGCTGGCGTGAGCAAGCGCCGTACAACAGCGAGCGAATGTTCGTGCGGTCTGTCGCTTTAACGGAAACTGAGCGGCGAACGCACTATGAGCCGTGTGCAGATCGCTTTCAAGATACCGTGCGGGCGACAGCCACAGCCGGGCAAAGTACAAGTACGCAATGGTGGGCAGAGTAGAAGCCGCCCCCCTTACCGCGCTGTCTTCCCGCTTTTCTCCTTTCGCGTGCGCGACTAAGTCACCAGTTCCCCTTGCGCCATTGGTGCCGCAGCGCAACGTCGCCTCCCACCCATCCCCCCCACGGCCTTTCGCGCGACGGTCGCGTTGGCTCTCCGCCGTGCGTTCTCTCTCCACGAAAGCGCGCGTCCCTCGAGCGCTTTCACTCGCACATACAACATACGGCGCGCGGCGACGATCTTATCGCCCTTGGGCTTTATACGGAACCTCACTCGCGCGCTTTCACTCGTACGTACAGCATACGGCGTGCGGCGACCATTTTATCACCCTTGAACTTTATATGGAACCTCACGGAGACGACGATAACGACGACGATGACGGCAGAAATCCCCTTGAAGTGTCCATATAATTGCTATCGCAATAAAACCATCGATCGCTAATGGGCTCAGTGTCTGTCAGCTTATCGATTCCCGGCCGCGGCGGCCGCATTTCGGTGGAGGCGTAATGCAAAAACGCCCGTGTGCTTGCGTTGTAATGCTCGTTAAAGAACCCCAGGTGGTCAAAATTAATTCACAGCCCTCCGCTACGGCGTGCCTCCTAATCAGAACTGGTTTTGGCACGTAACACCCCAGAAAGAAGAAGGAGAATATCCTTATCTGGTGGAATGTTTGCGCCTTAAAGGCTACTTTAAAATACATGCGCTAGAATTGGAAATCTTCTGGCCTATTGACACAATAGTTTCTAGCGATATGAGCTGCTGCGCACCAGTAGTGCATACGATGACCAGTAACAGTCCAGCCAGCAATGAAAGCTTGCTTTCCTCTTGAATGAAAAGTGCTTTATTAAGCCTTACTGTATCTTACTATATTTTATTTGCCAACTGAGAATGGGAGTCTCAAGTGGACGGTTTATCTGCACTAGACTATTCGCGTGCTCCACAGGATTAGTGCCTCGTCCTATGTGGGTACTGCTGCTTTGGTGGTGGATTAAGCAATGAGGCATGGTATCGGGTACATAATAGAGAGAGAGAAAAAAAAACATTTATTGAGCTCAATGACAGCGTCTTCTCAAACGTCGGACGGGGTGGTTCCCTGGTTTCGGGACCCATATACGGCCAGCAGCTCCTGGCCCCTAGCCGCCAGCGCGAGCTGGATCGATAGGGCGGGGCTAGACTGTAAGGTCTCCCATCGCTCATGGCGTGGGGTAGGGGGGGGGGCGGAGGGGGGATGGGGGGTATAGGGGATTTGAGTGAAGTGCACTCCATCAGGATGTGTGCGAGGGTGCCTGTGTTGTTTTTTCAAAATGGACAAATGTCTTCTTCGGTTTCTGGGTAGAATTTATTCATCAGGGCAGGGTGGGTAAGTGAACCCGCCTGAATGCGCCTGATGATTCTTTGTAGCTCCCTGCTCAGGGTGCGGTGCGGCTCGGGAAAGGTGCGCCGATCCTCCCTATACTCGGAGGTAATCTCTCTGTACGTGAGCATTGGGTTGGTGGTGTCGGCGTCCTGGCCTGCCCAGAGGGTCATCGCTCGGGCATGGTAATCAGCTATGGCGTTGCCGGCTACTTCTGTGTGGGCAGGCACCCTCTGAGGAGATCACCCCTTCCCTGTAGCCACCGTAAGCTCTTTTGGAGTCGGTAACCACCACCCTGGCGCCCGGTACATAATAGACATGACAGGCCACAATGTGTAAATAAGCCACCGAAGAAACTTTGTCTATGGCATTTGGTGGTGGTGTTACGATATCGAATTTAAAAAAAATGGCCGACGATTACGATAACCCCTAATGCAAAATTTGAGACTGAAATCACCGCAACGACTGGCAGTGGGCGAGTGCCGTCAGCGCCTTCGCAGAGGGAGGGGCAGTGTGGGAACGCTGGCATGATGAGCGGCATCGGAGCCAGCTGTAGAGAAAGACGATGATGAAAGCGCGAGCACTGGCAAAAGCCAATCCCCCGTGGTGGGTATGCGCCATGGCATAGGAAGCAAGCAAGCAAGCAAAAGCAGTTTGCGCAGGTACGCCGAGGGAAGCCGACGGTCAACTCCGGAATGGGTGCCTAGCTGCGCTCTAAAAATATTAAATTAAGGGCTTCGTTACACGGGAAATCCGGCGTTGACCGTGAGCGAAAATTTTCTACCAACCACAGCATGGCGCGCGCCGCGTGAGAAACAGCAAAAATAACCAGAAAGCTCGCCTTCGTGCATAGTGCTCGCGGCAAAGCTTTTCCCGGTAAAGATAACGGTTGCATAAGCTGCACTTGCCGGGAAGCGGGAGACGCAGTCAGGCACCCTTGAATGCTATCGCGTTCTACTCTTGAAGGCGAAGCTTAAGCATCTCCCAAGTTTCGTACTAGTTCATGCTTCATTTATTGAGCATCAGCCCTTCCTACAACCGTACTTCGCCATGTCGTGCCATACTATATCATGTCGTACAAGACCGTCCAAAACCATCCGCATCACGTCAACGCGGCGCTGTGACTCAGTGGCTGAAGCGTCCAGCTGCTGAGGAGAATGTCGCTTCGCGGGTTCGATTGGCCGCGTTTCGATGAGGATGAAGTGCAAAAACGCTCCGGCGATGCTGCCGTACTTTAGCTTCCCGTTAAAGGAGCCCAGCTGGTCAAATGTTAATCCGGAGCCCTCCTCCACTGTGCCAGAAATTGTAACCGCTGTCTTGCAAGTACTGCCGCTTCTCAGTGCACAGTAACGAATTGGGCCCAGTCCTGGTTAGCCTGGTATTTTAGCAGCGCGACGACACAGTGGCACGAAATAAGGTACGACGGGGCACTGTCGATAAACAAATACTGCTAGAACAGATAAATACTGCTAGAGCTGGAAATAAAAAGTATGTAGAAACTCCATTGGAGTTATTGCCTAAGTATGCGTAAGCATACCTCCAAATTTCACGTTGGCCCAATCCCAAATTTTAGTTGGCCCACCCCTAAATTTCAAGCTGGCCCACCCTCCAATTTCAAGTTGGCCTACCCCCAAATTTTAAGTTGGCCCACCCCAAATATCAATTGATCCACCCCTAATATAGGCTTCCCGATGCATTTTCCATGGAGCCCTGTGTATCCCTATGGGTGTGCATAAATCTGATGATATGGGTATTCTGCCTGATCAATGTTCTCTTGTATCAATTCTTCCTTGTCGCTTATAAAGCTAGCAATGTTCTGGTACATTTACATTATTGTAACGATTCATTGTCGTAACTTTGTAAATTTCGCATTCTTGTGCAGATGCAAGGCGTTACACTTTTCGCGTGACAGAAAAATTTGACTGGGGTACATGCCAAAGAATGCTTAAGTATTAAAGTTTACGGCAGAGCTCATCTCACGATGGCTGCCAATGATGATGCCAATGGCATTCGATCAGTGTAGCGACAGAAGCGATTCCCGAAGTCACGTTTATTTACCATGTCTAGTGATAATTCTGACATTTTCGTTGCTTAGGATATATGCCGCATACTACGATATCGTCTCACTTTACGCTCGCCAAGGTCACCCATGAGCATATGGTGGCATGACGACGACAATATTACGCCGACGCAATTATGATGTAATGATGATGAAGGAATGATGTCGATAGAACGACAAAGGCAGTATAACGAATACAGCAAGACGACAATGCGTTGTCGATTCTTCAATTATGCGATGGTGTAACGCCAACAGTGTGACGACGACGACGACAACATGAGGGTGATGATACGGCGACTGTATACGGCGACGATGGCGAGACGACGACGGTATAACGGCAACCGGATGAAGAAGCTGCAATGAAGACAACGACAGCGACGTGACAAAGACGGTAGGAAAACATATGCACGATGACATCTGTCCGAAGATTACTCAATGAAGACACAAGCGCGGCATAATCACGATCGAATGACGACAGCAAGATTACAGTAGAATGACGAACGAGGAATGACGTCGATGGATCGAAGAAGATGGTATGACGACGATTTGATGAAGACAATGGGATGATGTCCCATTGTCACCCCCTACCTTGTGGCCGAAGCTATTAGAATACTTGGGTCAGAGGGTCGGCGTAGGTGGCATGACGACGAACAGCATGACGAGCGTCAGATGATGAAGCTGTAATGATGGCGATTTTGCGACCATGACGGCATCACGACCAGGAACACATACCTGTTCACCGAAGCCAGTACACAATTTGGGCCACTTGGTTAGCGTAGGAGGGTAGAAAGAAAGAAAGAAAGATAGATAGATAGATAGATAGATAGATAGATACAGATAGATAGATAGATAGATATATAGATAGATAGATAGATAGATAGATAGATAGATAGGATGCAAAACGGCTGAAGTATAGGCCAAGAATGTCATTCGCATAAAGAAAATTGACAAAACCATGATCGATTATAGAACACGTGCTACGAAGGGCTACGGCCTGGTTATGCGCCACACGTGCTATGAAAGGATACGTGCCACAAAGCGCACCTTTTGGTCCTTTTTGCTAGCCAACCACCGTGCCTTTCACCCACCCCAGTATCTAAGCGGTTATCGCATTGCACTGCTGAGCTCGAGGTCACGGCTTCTATCCCAGCCGCGGCGGTCGCATTTAGATGGAGCCGAAATACAAAAGCGGTCATCTGCTTGTATTTAGGTGCACGTTAGAGAGGCCCAGGTTTTCAAACTTACTTCTGAAATTCCCCCCACTAAAGCGTGCCTCATAATCATATCGCAGCTTTGACACGTAACACCGCAGATTGTATTTAAGTTTTAACCTTCTTGTCGTTTATTTACATCTGGCTCTCTTTAGGACGTTAAACCACAGAAATAAATCAATGAATTTACCGTATTATATTGCATCATGCCGTAAGGCTTCCAAACTTCTCAATATTTCAATTACGCCCTGCATAGCTGCTAGTGAGCCCTAAACAATGTTGTAAAGGCTTTGTAAGTTCCTAAATTATATGCCTGCGTCGTGGGTTTTAGAGGCCACCGCCATCGATGATCGCTGTGGGTCCTTCCTATACGGTTTTCAAGAGCGCGCTTCAAATTCTGGAGAAGCAACCAGCGAAGCTCGTCGCATCTTCCTCTCTGACCTCGGACGCCCCAAGGGAGGAAAAAAAAAAAAAAAGAGTTGAGATGCGGGCTCCGCGGGGCGCGCTGCTTTCAAAGTCAACCAGCAGCGCCGGCTAAGCGCGTCGAAAAGGAAAGTCGCAGCCACCCGAAGCGCTCTACGCCCAGCAGCAACGGGAACCGCCAGTTGACCTAGACGGCCTCGGAGAGTACGAGTTAAGCGGTGCGTGGTTTTCACCGCTCACCCAGTCGCAACGCGTATTTTACCAGCTATACGCAAAAGCGCGGGCGTGCGCGTTTGCGTCTCTTACGTGCGTGTTAATAGTATGCTGTGTGTGACGTGCACGCAGGCTCGAATGAGGCCGTGGGAGACACCGTTTTAGAGTGAGCTACCGTAGCTAATTTCTGCTTCGCAAATTTTCGAGCTTTCGACCAGGTTGCTTCAGGAGGAAATTTTCTTTCTTTGTTGACGTGTTCACAATAAGTCACTTGCCGTACCCGAGAAATAATCAGTAACAGTTAGGGAGCCATGGAACAGCACGTTTGGGTTGCCATGCAACAGTACGCGACAGTACACCTTGCTACGTTTCAGCTACAACCGATCACCTTTTCAAAGTAAGCTTGCCATTGTGTCGCACTAACTTATATCATGGTTCTTTTGTCCGAAGAACAAGCACTGAATGGAACCACCTTCCCCCCTCAATTGCTGTCACTGCAGATGCAGAACGATTCAAAATGCCTTGTAGCGCTTTATCTGTTATTTAACTGCATACGTTTGTAATCATACCACTCCTACTGCCTCCTGACCTTGAAGGTTTATATAATAAATAAGTAAATAAATAAAGAGTAGTTAGTCATGGCAGGCGTGGCTGAATCAGAAGCGAATAATGAATACAACAGAACAATATTGGTAAAACCCAAGTCAGGACGACGGTAATGCTCTTACCATTGAAGCAATATGGCGACACAAATTATTGCCACCATCGAAACGCCTTATGTATGATGTGCGTACTGCAGCTAGAGCCCTCTCTTGCCCGTCCCAATAAACACTCTGCGTCATCTAGCGCCTCGGAAATGCGCGTCAGAACTGTATAAGCCTCACCAGCTCCAACCTAATTAAGCCCAATAATACCCCAGGCAATGCCTGATAATTCCTCAAACAGCCCTGCTAAGGTAGCCTCACTCGAGAGGGTGAGCGTGTTGAACGTTGCCAGGTTCAGTTTCCACTGGCGGCCTGTCCGGATCCAGCGATTTAAGCTTAGCACCCTCTGCCGCGTTGCAGGTCTGATCGCCGCCTTGGTCGGGTGCTCCGCAGCCGCTGGGGACTGAGGGCTATGGGTTAATTGCAGGAATCATGAGTGAGGTAGGGGAGAAATACTGCAACAGGGAGGCCAATTCCTCTTCTGGTGAGGGATTGCCTTTCTTGAAGCTTAGTGGGCCTTCCTAATTTCCACTAGCACTCAGCAATATTTTTTTAGCCGGCGTCAGGCGCCACTCCATGCAGAAAATGTTAGGGAGCCTATATGCAAACAGCGCTTGCATGTAGGCTCCCTAGAAAATGTAGTTACTGGAGTAGGATTCGAACCTACGACCTTCAGATTAGAAGCCCGGTGTTCAACCTCTGCTCCACGCCACTTTTTTTTTCACTAGATCTATCTTAACTAACTTTGCCTTTTTTGGCATGATGAGCGCCATCGGAAGCCAGCTGTGGAAAAAGACGAACGCGAGAGCAGTGGCACGAGCGCGAGAGGCAGTATGGAAACACGCTGGCATGCTGAGCGGCGTGAGAGCCAGCTATAGAAGAAGACGGCGACGAACGCGCGAGCAGTCGCGTCTCGGCGCGAGGCGAGCTCACGTGACCTTCTATACCGCACACCGCGTTTTCAAGGCCAACATCTGAGGAGGCATTTAAAGTTTTCGCCTTAAAAACGATGTCCTCGAGGAGGGAGATCAAAGAGTTGCGCTGCGTGACTTATTGTAACTATAACACTGCGGTCGATAATGAATGCTGTCACTTTCTCAGTGAACGGTAACCGCGGCTGTAAACGACACGAGAAATCTGCTTTTATGCACGGCTCAACGCACGTTCGGTGTTTAGCCAAGCAGAGTACAACCCTCTTCGAGTTGTAGTAATTATTTGTGGGGCAAAATGCTCGTGCTTTTGACCATAGGTTGGCAAACTAACTCATGAGTCGACTCAATAAGGTTGAGACCGACCCGTGATCCTGACCGAGTTTGAGTGACCCTTGCTGAGTACAATTTCGGCGAGTTTGAGTTCCAATAAGCCCGGCTGAGTAGAAATTTAGTGAATTTGAGCTCGAGTGAGTGCGGTTGAATAGAAGTTTGGTGTGCCTGAATCCGAGTGACCCGGCTGAGTAGAATTCTGGTGAGTCTGAGTCCAAGGCAGCCGGGCTGAGTATAGAATTGTACTAAGTACCAGTCTGAGTGAGCCCTAAGCAAAAAAATATATTTTCGAGTGAGTCAGAGTGAGTTGCGTTTATTCTGCCGACCTATGCTTTTGACTTCATTGTCCGCCCTTAACCAGCGCAAGACTAGGCTTAACATGCCGATGCGCAAGAAAGATCGACGTATGGTCCAGCGCAAACCGTTTTCGTTCATCGTTAAGAGACATCAATGTCCACACCTGCTTATAAAAAAGCAGCAAACTGAGCGAAATGCCAAATTCTGGCTTCTTTGCTTGCTACAGACAAGCATTTTCTTCTTCTTTCTGGGGTTTTACGTGCCAAAAACAGTTCTGGTTATGAGGCACGCCGTAATGGAGGGCTCTGGATTAATTTTGACCACCTGGGTTTCTTTAACTTGTACTACAGCGCAAGCACACGGGCGTTTTTGCATTTCGCCTCCATCGAAATGCGGCCGCCGCGGACAAACAGTTTGAAGTTGTTTTTATGTACATTAGGAATTCGCGCTGTCTTCGACATCAAAGCTCGCATGCAACAGTTCGCTCACCACGAGTGCTCCAGTAAGAAGCCGAAACAAAATAAAAATTAACTGACTCTGCTGCTGTCAAAGTAAGAAGTGTGAAATCTACACACACCTTACGCTGACGCAGGGATTCTCACTAATTATCGCTTTCTTTAATACAATACACCTTTCCGTCCCTGTTCGCCATCTCCCTGTGCTGAGTAACAGGTTAGAGCGCGCTAGCTCAGGCTGACCTCTCCGCCGGCTTTAAAAAATACTCTGTGTCTTCAATTTTGTGATTTCCATAAATTTCTAAATATTACCTTTCTTGGAGTCGCCACACTGCGTGGTTTAATTTTAAAGGCAACTAACTGGGTTCAATTTCGGGTGGCGGGTATCTAGTTAGATAATTTCTGCATTTTACTTGTATTCGGGTAAGATGGGTGCGAAATCCTGACGAAATCCTGACCACTTCCGTTGAAAAGAAAAGGGTTCAAGCATTGCATTCTACCGGTGCTAACATAAGGGGCAGAAACTTGGAGGTTAATAAAGAAGCTCGAGAACAAGTTAAGGACCGCACAAGGAGTGATGGAACGAAAAATGTTAAGCCTAACCTTAAGAGACAGGAAGAGAGCGGTGCGGATCAGAGAGCAAACTGGGATAGCCGGTATTCCAATTGACATTAGAAAAAAAAAGGGAGCTGGGCAGGCCATGTAAAGCGTAGGATGGATAACCGGTGTACCGTTAGAGTTACAGAATGGATACGAAGAGAAGGGAAGCGCGATCGAGGACGGCTGAAAACTAAGTGGGCTGATGAAGTTAGGAAAAAATTCGCAGGTGGAGGTTGGAATCTGCTAGTGCAAGACAGGGGTAATTGGAGATGGCAGGGAGAGGCTTTCGTCCTGCACTGGACATAAAATATAGGCTGATGATGATGATGAGTGCAAGGCAATATCAAAAATACATGTATCTTAAATAGTATCTTAGATACCCCTTGGGTATCCTGTATCTGTGCCATGATACGTCTGGCATGACGTATATGAGTATCTGTATTTCTGATAAATGAAAGAACGTATCGTGTATATTAAGATATAAGATATTTCTATCGTAACACCACTGGGCGAAACTATGGCATTTTCTGAACTCTGCTTCTCAAGCGGAGCTCAGCCTCCTGAACTGTATATTCAGGTGGCTGCCGCTAAGCCACCTGTATAAACTAAAGGCAGCGTCATTCTTTTATCTTTCCGCCAGAGCCCTCCACGGAGCGAGGGCAGGCGATGAGGTCAGCGCGTCCCTATTGGTGTAGCAGAGTCACGTGGTGGCACTGGCGTCGTTTCGACAAAAGAAGCGCGCGAACGCCTGCGCCATGCCGACCTTTTGTTTTCTTCATTTTTATTGCGATAGCAATTATATGGACACTCCAAAGCAGATTTCTGTCGTCGGCGTCGCCGTCGCCGTGAGGTTCCGTATGACGTCAATGGAGATGAAATCGTCGCCGCGTGCCGAACGCTGTATGTGCGAGTGAAAGGGGGCGAGGGACGCGCTCTTTCACGGGGAGTGAACCCACGGCGGAGAACAAACGCGCGTTCTGCGCCGTGCTTCCTTAAGGGCTGCAGAAGTAGGCGTCTCTTTCCTTCTTTACAATCACCATATATGTAGAGCAAACGCGCCTTCTTCCGACGCGCGAAAGGCCGTGGGGGGGGGGGGGGGGGGAGGTAAGGGAGGCGACGTTTAGCTGCGGCACCAAATGCGTATTTAATAAAAACGTTGCGAGGCGAAAAGGTGGGTAAGATTTCCAATGCTGCTCGACGAGCGTTCCATTTTGATCTCGTCGAAAACCTCCGAGCCGCCCCCAGAGGCACCGGCAACAGTCATCAACGCCGCGCGCGTTCGGTGCGAACGCGGGCAAAACACCGACGGCGTCGGCAACAGTTCTGCGCGTTGCTGGTGCTGCTGCATGTCCAAGTTTATACAGCTGATAAAACCACTATCCTTACTCCGTATAGCTCTCTACTAATTTGCTATCGCAATTGATGCTTCGCTTTTGGGCGAAACTGTGACATTTTTTGTCTTTACGGGCAAGGTAAAACTCCACAGTGGTGTTCGCGCCATCGTGCAGACGTTTCTTAATGACGTTCTTGTAATTAGATGGCGACCCGCTATCTGGTCGGCAACCAGAGCAGTAAGTTCCATCTATTGCAAAAGCCACAAGCAAAAACCGCTGACAGCGCACCGTATAACGAGCTTTCATGGTAAGCAGCTAAACTAGCCCCAATAAAATGTTTCGGAATGAAAATATTATACACTGAGCAAGAAAAACAAAAAGTGTTAGATTTTAACAGACATCTCATTCAAATGAAACAAGGTTGGTCGGAGTTAAATATCCAAAGAAACACTTTTCAGAATAGGCGTTTGCTGCTACATTATATAGATCTATAATAAGAAATTTGCGAATGTATCCAAGTATCTTAAGACACAAATGAAATTATCAGATCAGATACAATAATTGCGGTAGTAACTTGAATTTGTATCTCAGATACTTGCTGCCCGAGTATCCTGTATAGTATCATGATACAATTTCAAAGTATCTTTGCCCAGCCCTGGCCAGAGGACGACCCGAGGGAAGCTTCCTTTTATTGCCCTAAAAATATATTGCTACTTGGGCACATTTAAGCTAAGCCGTATATTCAGTGCTTGTGTGCTATTGTCCCCTTTGTGTGCTATTGGTCCTATACTATTTGTTGGTCCTGTCAAACTTTAGGACGGGTGGTAAGGACAGAACTGGTCATGGACTCTGTAATGGATTGTGTTGAAGCGTTGTTAAACGTCGTTCCTGTGGCATTGGCACAATGTTTTAAGTGGAAGTGAAGCGGAAAGGACACGTGCCCCCCCCCCCCCCCCCCTTTTCCCCCGATGCACGAAAATTTCTACATCATCAGCCTATATTTATTTCCACTGCAGGACGAAGGCCTCTCCCTGCGATCTCCAATCCGCCTTCTTCATTTTCCTGTGCTGCCCTCTGCCGCACGCCACCGGAAGCGTTTTGGTAGGGTGCCGGGGCTTTCGCCGGTTGATTTGTGAACCTGCGCCCTTGTTGAGTGCGCATCGGTTGTGCATTTCGTGGATCGCGAATAATTATTAATGGCTTCTGCGGGGCAGCATGTCGTTCCTGGAAGCCATGTAGCAGCACTCACCAACTATATATATAGGGTGAGCAGGCGTGATAGCGCTGTTTTGTTACGCTGAGGTACGCTGAGTACCCTCTGCCGGCGCGGCTGCTTTGGAGATTGTTGTCGCTGACTCCTGCACTTGCACCTCGCTTTTCTTACAATTATTTTTGCACATTCTTTAGACATTTTGCATAAATGAGAAGTTTTCGAGCGCGCAGCCTTCCGCGTCGGATTTAGCAAAGCGGTGCGCTTGTTTACATCGCCATCTACAGCCACAGATCGTTGTTAGCGTCAAAAATTGGGAAAAGGTGCATCGCTGATATGAAAAAAAATGTCAAAACGTCGAATAAAGCACACATACCGGCTCATATGAGCCGCGTTATTCCACCGTGAGATGAGTCAGTATGAGGGCCTGAGGTCTACTCAACGGCGACTGTGATCCAGTTACAAATATCGGGCTGTTAATTTATTACTGATTCTCGCTTTTCTTTAACTTCATCATACTTAGTTTGCGCTTGCCATAAAGCATTATTAGAGAAAAATGTGCTCACATAAGCACTCATTTAAAGGCCGTGTTGTTCTCCCGCAAAAACGCGGATGCCATCGCTGACACCGTTGGTATATAAATGAGCGAGGCGGCTGTTTATGCTGCTGTACCGAATGTACCGTCTCTTGTTTCGCGTTTGACGCAGAGATAAACAGTACATCTTCGGAATTAAGAAGTGCGTGAGCATACCAACACGTAGAAACCGACCCATCTACGTTGCGAATACGAGCGGCAGCCTACGGGAACGGTGACCTATACAGATGTTGGCACAGCCGTTAGGCACAGCGCTGTGTCGCCGCTTGCAGATTATTGCGTACGCGCCGTGCGAAGCGAATAGTAGTTTATTTCAAATCGCTAAGGCCAGAACTGAACTATAAAAGCAGTTTCATTAGTCCTAACTTGCTTACTTTTCAGTACAGGTCCGCCGGTAGCGGGTGCACGAACTGGACGGAGCCAGGCCTAAGCTTCGCTGAAATCAACATTGGCTCAAACTTCATGTGCACGGCTTGCGCATTTCAACCTTTTAACTTCGTAGGCATGTTTTGACTTACTTTGAGCGCGATTATTTATATATACCAACGAAGGCGTTGTGGCTATCGCGTTATCGGTTCGACGGCCTATCGCGCGGGTTTCGGTCAAACGATGGTATACAGGCACGGTGATTTTATCGGTGCCGTGGACATGAAAGCCCGTCGCAGTACCAAAGCCAGTCTTACGCTACGCACACTTTCAGTACTGCACTGACGTCGAGCTACCAGTGGAGTTTCAACGCGGTACACGGCACGAGTTGTCCGTAGCGCGCGTCCGAGCGCTTTTTTGTTTTTCGGGGTGCGTTTCCCCGAGATGGGGCCGCACGGCCGCGCGAACGACCCTTCCAAAACGTTTCGCGACTAATCCGCCAGGGCAGGGTGCATGCGCCGTCGGGCCGTTAAAAAGGCGGCGCTAGCTGATTCCAACATACGCCTGCAAATTTCCTAACTTCATCACCCCACCTGGTTTCCTGCCGTCCTCGACTGCGCTTCCCTTCTCTGGGCATCCATTTTTTAACTCTAATGGTCCACCGATTATCCGTCCTACGCATTACATAGCCTGCCCAGCTCCATTTTTTCCTCTTAAGGTCAACTAGAATATTGGCTATTCCCGTTTGCTCTCCGATCCACACCGCTCTCTTCCTGTCCGCGAAAATATATATGCACTAAAAAAGGCAGAAATAAGGTCAGAGAAAGAACACTAGATGCGCGTGCACGTGAACATACGCAGCAAGATCGTACCTCAAGATCCGTCCACTTGAGGTACTGCAGTGATGTTTTCGTTGCCTTCTGTGCCAGCGACGTGCGTGGCCATGGTACAAGGATCTTCGTTTGCGAAGCCGGTTTAATGCTGTCCAGCCGGCTTAATGCTTTCCTGTGAGGTTCACGCCCGACGTCTGGCTGAACAGTCGAACATGACCAAATTATTGTACTATAGGTGTTAAACGGAGCACCGCGATTACGGTGTCTTTATTAAGGCGAAAGCCTTAAATAGGCTCATGGGTCGAAAAGCTGACCGTCCGGCGTTATGGCACCAAAATTCAGTGGCACCAAAATTCATGGTGCCACCTTTGATGGTGCCACCATCGATTGAGAATGAGATTTTCAAGTAATTAGCGCCAAAACCTTAGATGGCTCATGAGTCGAAAAACGCCCCATGGCTCATGGGGAGCTATGGCACTAAAATTCAGTGGCATCGAAATTAATGGTGCCAGCATTAATGGTCGAACTCACGACCATTGTTGAGAGTGGAACCCATGACCTTTGGTGTTAATTAAGGCAAAGTTAATTAAGCGCTCGAACCCACGATCTTTGGTGGGAGTGGGTTCGTTGGTAGGAGTGGTGGCTTTCGCCTTCATACTCTTTAGCCTATGCTAAAGTGACTGTCAATTTTTTTCTTTGGTAGAAGCAGTGGGATCATGGATGAAGTCGATGTAAAAGGTCAAACATAAAGTCTTCAAGAATATTGCGTGAATCAGTATAGCAGCTCCATCTGAGTCTATTTATTTTCGTAATACGATCAATCACCCTTTTTTCCTTACCGCCAAGCAATAGCGGTACGGGACGCATTTCCCTCTGGCATTCCTGTACATATTCGGAATACAGGCGCACACCTTGGCTCCTCGACGGCACTTTGGGCTGTCAGCGTCCGGACAAGTTGCCTCTGGATAGAAGTCTGTCCGTTGACAGCGCGTTATGCGCTGTGTTGGCATGCATCCTAGAATGGGAGAACACGAAAACAGTTGCAAAAGGCACTGGCCCACACCGCTATCCTCAAGCATGGTAATAAATAATTTGTTTTGAATTACAGCAATTATTTTGTATTTCGAATAGGGCTCAAATGAGTCAACTGATGTTTTTACGTTCAGTGGGTGTGTCACGCAGTGTATTATTTCGAGATGTTTACTTTTGCTAACAGTACTTACACAATTCAAACAGTGATGATGAAGTACACGGTGACTTTCTCGTGCGATTACTTTTTATGGAATTTGCTCTGAAAAATATTCCAAACTGCTGGAGACCACTCTTATACTTATCACTCATGTATATACATATGCAGTGTTTATGCTCGTGCTATACAGTATCGTTTTCCTAAAATGTCTGGTGCTTTATTTCATTGTGAAAATCTTTAATTGTTGCTATCTTCCTATTTTCTCCTTAATAGTGATTTGTTTTAGCTGCAATTTCGAAATATTGGTCCTGTAGTAGGCAATATTTTCATTTTGTAAGAATTCTTAAATGACAAGAAACATACGCGTCGTGAAAACCACGTACAATATCTCTGCAAAGTCATCAAATTGCAAATATCACGTCGAAGTCATGTTCTCCACGTACTTCGAACAGCTACGCTTACAAATATTAATATAAACGACACCAGCTTTATAATGCGCAAGCATGACAACGCGTCATCCTTTCTTTTAAACTATGTCCCTGTCGCGTTAGTGCTCTTGTTTTTTTGCTATGATGCCAACTGGCCCAGCTGACGCTGCTTGTGAAAGAGGAATCGCTAAATCTCGAAATTGTTTACTGAAAAGCGGCAGCACGAGCGTATATTTTGACCCGCAATGTTAAGTATAGCAATCGGCGTATTTGCTCGATTTCTTTGGAAAAAAAAAAAAAAACGAAATGATGAGCCACTGTCGCAAGCGTGCACCTCTATATCACAGAAGAAAACATCTCTGGACACGTGGAGAAGTTTTCGCTACCTGTCGGCAATTTCAGAGAGAAAGTAAAATGACAGTCGAAAAGCTGGCAGGTGTATCTGAAGGCAAGCATCCGGTTTCCTACCCTGTACAGGTGAAGGGGTAAGGGGAGACAGAAAGATCGATGGAACGAAAAGCAGGGAAGGGAACATTAAATTGGGGTAAAGTGTAGCGACACACCAGGACATGGACACAAGAAAGAATGACAGACACGATGTGTGTATGTCTTCCTTCTTGTGCTTATATTAGAGTGTGCTAGATTTGCGGAGTGGGTCCAGCGGACGCCTTGGCAAGCTCCGAGGGTGAAGCAAGAAACGTGGAAGTTGTGGCGGCGCTGCCGTCGCCTTATTCTGAATTTCTGGCCAATAAACGTTGGCACCGGGTGTTTCGGCAGCACTCATTGGCTGAGGCGAGCTGACGGGCTGAGTAGCTGTCGTCTGCTCGATGCACCGTCCTTGTTGCGTCGTTTGCATTCTTTCCGCCGCTGTTTTTCTATTTTATTTACAAAAGATCGGTGGGGAATAACACTAGTGTTGCCGCCACCGAGTATCCGCCTGTAAAAGCTCCAGGCAGCTGCGGTAGGCTCTCCGACGCGACAAGTGTCCGGCCGGCGCGCGGGGCCGCTCATTCGGGAGAAAGCGACGGTGGCGCCGCCAACTTAACATGTGCTATTGTCAAGCATGTGCTATTGTCAAGTGACGGTGGCGCCGCCACTCCCCCAATCTAGTACACTCTACTTATACTCTAGTGCTGCGCTAAACTTCATTTTTATTCACTATGACCGATCAGCGAGCCTACTGTTGGAAACGCAAGAGCGAGGTAACGACTAGACACGCGAAGAAGTTGACACAAACAAGTGCTCATTCCTGCGCTCTAGTTTTTACAATAATGAAATAACAACTAGTACAACTATCCATCGTATTGCAACAAGCCCACTTCGCCAACCTCGTCGGAGAAGGGAAGCACACGCACTGAGAGAGAAAGAAAGAGAGCGAAAGAAAGAATACAGATACACAGGCACACACATGCAACTAACAGTCAACTAACGAGGCACAAAACGATGCCGATGCCTAAAGTTGCAATGCTGGAACGAACTTTCAGTAGAAGTAAAGCACGGGTAACCGCTAGACGCTGCCACAGTTTTCCGCACATTACTTCAAGTATGCATGCTCCGAGTGCTTTCGTGCTTAAATTTTTCTATTAAAACCGCTGCGTTTACGTTTTTAATGGAACAGGCTATTGACTAATTATTACTTATTAATTTATTATCTGAAGTTCCCGAACGTTGGTCAAATTATGATACCTGCTATTGCTATCATTTGGTCTATCCAAATTTATCGCTTTGCCTCTGATACAGTTTCTTAATACTCAAAATTAAAGAAATAAATACAGATGCAAGAGATTCAATGCAATCTCTTAATCAGAATCACGCGGAGCTTTCTTGATTTAACGACGTAGCAGCAGTAGCGGATGACATGAGCACAGCCTCGTCGCCTGTAGCTGTTAGCCGCCTGTGCCACGAGCAGATGGCTATGTACACTGCTTGCCGTGGAAAGAATGTTGACAGGTTTGCACAGGGAGGTAGGCGACACATATCTGAATACATTTAAGGCTTCTATACACCCGTTAGGTCATGGTAACACAAACCCATCCATGGGTATTGGCCAAGAATAGGCACATACCTCAGTCGCACATACCCAGACGCACGAACACAGTGAGTCATGTTTCTGGGTTCGGGCGCATACCCAGCGGCCCAAATTCTCTATTCATGCACATACCCCATCACGCACGAAATCGCCATCAAGGCAGCAACCAGGAGCAAGTTGTTCTATTTGTAGGGCACACACCCAGCGCCCCAAGTTGTTGTCGACTCGGCCAGTCATCAGCAGCCAACACCCGCTAAGTTTGGGGAAAATGTGAAGGAAATTTAGCTCGAAAACAATCCTCGCTGAAACATCGTCTGTCCATTATTGCAAACTACTTGCCGAGGCGGCTTAGCTGCTATAGCTTTCTGATGCAACGCATGAAGTCGTTGGTTCGACTCCCGGCCGTAGGTGACCGCATTTCGATGGAGGCGAAATGCAAGAAAGCTTGTGTCTAGGCGGTAAAATTTTATCCAGAGTCCTTCAAACTACGGCGTTCTTCATAACCCACTGTGCAGTTTCAGGACGTTAAACCCCCGAATTTACTTGCTACTAAACTTAAACAACACGAGAAACATCATGGGCATTTCTCTGAAGTCTCCTTCACAGTCCTTTTTTTTAATACGATTAGCATTCTTCTGGAACTTCACCCAGTTTTCGGTATGTCTGTCCGTATGTCTGTCCTCGGCTAACGTCTTTCCCGCCAACTTGGGTTGCTGGGTATAGTCAACAGTCTAATGGGGAGAGCATCGGACTGATGTGCTGAGGGTACCGGGATCGAAATCAACCGGCGGACCAACTTGGGTCGCTGAGATTGTGCCACTGGGTGTGTGCCACTCTTCAATGAACCTCTTTGGGTAACTAGAACTTGGGTAACTATATAATTGCCAATATTTATGTGCCGATTCACAGGGAACCTCCATCACGCCAACTTGGGTCACTTGCAACTAGGACGCATGGGAGTTCTCATTACCCGTTGGAAAAGAGCTTGCTTTCTATTGAGCACTTCCTAGCACTGGGTATGTGCCAGTGGTAATGGCGCATAACCTGTACACTACTTGCACCACTTACACGCCCATGATCGGATAGATTGCTAATGACTTTAATGTAGCCAGTCATCTCCAAACGACGGATACGCAGCCAATCGTTTTAGGTGGTTTCTGCACATATCTGCAGGGTCCGCCTGGAAGAAAATGTTACACGAGTGTTTACGTGGATTTTTTCTTCTTCTTCCTGGGGTTTTACGTGCCAAAACCAGTTCTGATTATGAGGCACGCCGTAGTGGAGGGCTCCGGATTGATTTTGACCACCTGGGGTTCTTTAACGTGCACTACAACGCAAGCACACGGGCATTTTTGCATTTCGCCTCCATCGAAATACGGCCGCCGCGGCCGGGATTCGATTCCGCGACCTCGTGCTCAGCAGCGCAACGCCTTAGCTGACTGAGCCACGCCGGCGGGTTGTTTACGTGCAATAGGATGTCCTCACTTGGGTATCTAGAGACTGTGTACAAAACCAAGATAGTCTGAAACGTGTGCCCTGTGTCGTTTGATGGCATAAACAGGGACAGAGATAATGAAGATACGAATGTGGGGTAATGTTTAACTAGAAATGCTTCCGTTTGGTTACCCTTCAAATGGGAAGGGTAACGTGTAGAAAAAATAGAGCCTGATGAACAAGATCCGCTTAAAAGCGATAAAAACAAAAAAGAAAAAGAAAAACGATTTGGCAAACCACTCACTACGTCGAACTATACAGCTTCGCCGCAATAACGTTACTCGAAGGTGCTTGTAAGCGTCATAAGGCGGTAATGTCCAAGATGGCTAATCGGCTGGAATGTGGCTATGAGCCATAAAGGCCAGACAACATGGAGTACGGTATACGCGTCGGATAACGTCTCCGAGTCTGCACGCGTGTGACCAAGGCAAGGGCGTCACGATACACGCATTAGTGCACGTTTCAATGTGCGTAGCACAGTGCTGCTAGATCACACTCAGAGGAAACGTTCGTGTTCGGGTTTGAGAAAAGTTTACTCTTAACTTCATTATGAATCTTTTTTTTTATTCATGTATATGAGACAGGTACATATATTTAAATTGAGAAACACGCCGCCTGTCCGTGTACAAATGCAGTAGTTCACCTGTGCCGGAAGTTTACATGCCGGCCACGAGGTGTCTACGCACAGGCTGCCACTTCCGTCGCGTACGCTCAAAATCAGGCATTGCCTTCCGTGCGTCTCCCCTAGCGTAGACGCGAAGGACAAGCACACACGTCTTCGCAGACGTGTCACGCGTAGCCAGGCGCGCACGATTACCACCGTGTAATTGGGCCTTAACACATATCCCTCGGGGTGTCCGTACTCGGTCTCGCAGATACACGCCATATCTGCGCTTTCCAAAATACTCGGGACTTATTGCCGTACTCTTGACAGCTATGATGAGCGACTAAGTGAGTGAACAGCGAAAGGATAACAAATTGGTGACTACACTCGATGACGACACCGCTGCCGCGGCTTCTGCAACTTAGGTAAATATCGTTTTTCTAAGCAGATGGACAGCTAATTACTTCGGAACAAATGTTTACACTTCCAAAAGGGCAGTGCAACAGTGCACATGTGTCTAATTTGATGTTACAATTTATAATCTGGCCTGCGCTCAGTCATGCTCTTCGTACTTTTACTGAGTACGCTTATCAAATTATCCCAACGAAAAGTGTCATTTTGCAACGGGCATCTTTGGTTTACTTTACCTTTCCTAAGTAATAGTAGGATGTGCTATTGGCAATGTACATTCCAAAATGAAGAATGACCGTGGAACAGAAATCAAGCTGCGAAAGGAGACTAACCTTTAACGCCAGGAGAAAGGACACACAGTCCGGCTGCGATAATCAGAAGCTGAGCAATATTCATTCTTCATTAATACGTTTCCACCTAGCAACAAAAATACATCAAGTCAATGTCACTCATTCCATGAATTAGACGTGACGTCTCAATAATTGCGGATCCAATTAACGTGTATTATTCATCAATATTCAGGCATGCGCCAGACGTGAAGAGCGCGTGGTCTTTCAATAAATGTAAGGCTCAGGCAAAATATTTATGTGTATAATAATCCGCAGTTGCCTAAAATTTTGCCCTCGTTGCTTTCCTCTATGTCGTGAAATGTTCACTGAGAGAGAAAGAAAAAGGGCCACCAGTGCTGACTTCGCCAGCAAGTTGCCGGCTACGGTACTCACAAAATTGTCACGTAGTAGTGGCGGTGCGAAGGAAGGTAAAAGTGATGCGTCGTAGAGCAATTAACTGATGCAGTTTATTGGGCGAACTTGTGCCCACATAGACAACAGAAACACACTCGGTGGTGTTGGAAACAGGAAGCTTGAACTTCGGGTGTCGAATCCAGCCCGGGCGCACACTCGTTCTTTACATGCCCCAAGAACCTCGGAGCATGAGCGTCAAGCTTATCGGACGGGGGCCCGTCTATCGAATTTTTCAGGCCGCAATAACAGTATGATATCGCTAGCGCATCGTTGCACTCCAACAAAAACGCGATAACAAAGCGGCGCCGAATTATGGGCGGGCAGAAACTAGGAGGGCACGTCGCAATATCGTTGCAGCTGATGATTTATCTTTCTGGACTTTATTGCCGGCATGTGGACAGTCGTACTGGGTGACAACATTCGTAAGTCTGTCTGTAATCGCATTTGCACATGCGACAATGATATCTAAAGGAAATGAAATTATTGTCTTCGTAGTAAATTGCTGGAGGCTGCTCGTCTTCTTCTTTCTGGTGTTTTACGTGCGAAAACCAGTTCTGATTATGAGGCATGCCGTAGTGGAGGGCTTCGGATCAATTTTGACCACCTGGGGTTCTTTAACGTGCACTAGAACGCAAGCACACGGGCGTTTTTGCATTTCGCCTCCATCTAAATGTGGCCGCCGCGGCCGGGATTCGATCCCGCGACCTCGTGCTCAGCAGCACAACGCTTTAGCTGACTGAGCCACCCCGGCGGCTTGGAGGCTGTTCGTACATCCTAGTTGCGATTTTAAGTTCAGCACTTACGTTCTGATGTTTGTATATGCACTAAATTCCTCTATTGTCAATCATATACGTTAACGAGCCTTTACCGAGGATATTGCATGAGGAAGTGTTGTGAAAGATCATCTAAATGGGCACGAAAATGCTAGAGGGTACCTGTCCGGTACCTGTCCGGTCCCTGTCCTGTACTAAGTCCGTGGGCAGAATTAAGGCAACTACCAGACAAATCTATGCATTATACTTGAATTCTTGAGCAGCATCGGCGCTGTGATAGGCTCATCAGCCTATGGAGTTTCTTCACCTTCTTTCTATCAGATTTACCTGAGCCCCACATAACTGCCTAGACCGGTATAACAGTCAGAGCACGCTGACTGTACATTTTCTACGTGCGCATCGTTGAATGAATTCACTGTATAGCCACTGCACCGTCTTCCTGATTGTCACAAAAGCTATTAAATAAAATCTGTCGTCTGCCCCTTACTTTTTTGAGCCAAACATTTTTCAACATCACTTTCTGACAAAAAGCGCTGGTGTAAGGCCACACATGAAAATTCTATACAAAGCGTAAGATGACCTGCACCTCCTGTGTAACATCTCGGAAACGGAAATTCGGGCTCGCATGATGTACCAGGTGTTTCAGCGAACACTCCTAAAATTTTTTTAAAGGTTGCCTGTGGCAGATAGCACAATTGTAGTTCACGAGCTGGTCTATTCGAAGAGGCGGACATTACTTGCACAAAGAACTAAAATGCATATACGAATAATTAACAAAAATTCACTAATTACGTTTTTAACTAATTACCTTATGGTACGTATTGCAATTTACAAATTCTAGCCGCGGAGTTCCCAAGGCCGATCAACTTGGGACGAACTGTCAGGATGATACCAGTTTCGATATATTAATTCTCGAACTTTGCGGAGAAACGCATTGGCGTAATAGTTAATTGGGTGCATCAATACAATGTCGATAGCCGATCTTTTGAGTGCCGGTAGCCGCCAGTCTGTACATGCAGAACTTGAAATGTTTAGGTCCTGCCATGTCGAGATTTACAAGAAATGTGCAGTACTTGCCTGGCTAACGCGACTAATACAGACAGAGGCACCGTGAACGGCTAGGGCTTACAGTGGAACTAAATAGTACCCCAACCAAAATGAGAGCACCTGTATGTTTATGACAATGCAACACAATGCAAAAGAGAATAAGCTGCGACCGAGCGCTTATGCATTATGAAAAGAAAATCAGCTTTACTGACTATTATTCAGTAAAAAAAAAACGGATAAATCGGCAAATTTGACCGTTTTGACTGCATGGGGCTAGTCGGGACTCGGGATATTTGCTTAAAACTTGGGACTGTCCATGCTACATGTGGGGGGTTTGGCAAACCTAATGGCATATTGTCCACTAGAGAAGCTGATTATTGCCCCATGTACGCGAATAAGTACTACAGTTTGAGGTAACGAGCCAGTATGATTGGAAGGGTGAGTTTAGGCAAGCGAATTTGATTTTAAAATTTGCTTTCGAGTATTTACAAGCAATCCAAGTGAGCTGTAATATATTACCTGAATTGTGATGCTCCGCGAGGCAGTGAGAACTTTATCAACGATACGTAGTTAAATGGAAAGATCGCAAATGTGTTTTTTCTTTCTCCTTTCTCGTTTATTCTTGCAATAAACTATCGCGCACAAGACAAGGTCTTGAAGCTCGCCTGTGGCGTGCGAGTTGCTAATGGCTTAGCGAAGAAAAAAACAATAGGCCAGTGGAAATAAAAGCCAGGCGAAGGGTTCTGCCAGACGCAGTTGTATAGTTGTTCTTGCTTACAGCTTACAAAAGAACACATTTTCAACTGCGCTAGACAAACTCCTTGCGAGATATCATTATGAAGAAAAGTTTGTCGACGTGTCTTAATAACTTCAGTCAATCATAAGATGGTCGACCAATTGGTTGATCCGATGGAAATGCGTCATTACCACCGTTGGCATTCCTCCTCTAACTCTGCAGCGAAACGAGCCTTACGGGCTTCCTTCTGATTCGGCCTGTCATAGCCGTTACTTCGCCTCGGTATACCTTCGGTGACATTGCATACCACTCGTTCATGGCACTCCATCTATTTTAAACTAGTGGAATGAATGGAACCGACAGTAGAATGAACATATGTGCACGACTCCCGAGTGGTACCACGGCCGCTCGATGAAAACGCACATGTGCGGCCTGCCGTATGCGGCGGAGACGGCGTAGCTCGCCTAGTGTTCCGGGCCGCGACTTTCCAATTGCTAGAAGATACAGTGCTCGACCGCTGGCGCCACGCTGAGTCGCTTCTGGGCCACCGCAGTGGCGCCACCGGTAGGGGAGAGCTGGGAGAGCAGCCGGAGGTTCTTTATTCTATGCGGAGGTATTTGCTGGCGCTGAGCCGTGCTCCCTCAAGGGCTGCAGAAGATAGCGCCAACCTTTCCTTTCCCAAACGAACCACTTAGTAGGTATTTGCGGCGGATCGTGGCGTGACAGCGCAGCTCGTGTGCTCCCGCCGGCATTTAAAGGGCGGCAAGCAAGTTCTTATTATGTTAATCATATTAGTAAGCGTGACTATCGAATGTACCAGGTCGGCGATGTTTCCACTAAAACATAGCTACTGTTCGTTTGTAACTAAAGTGGTTGCTTACGCTAGTTCGGATTGTCCGCGTCTTTTTGTTTCCGCTTTTGTTGCCGCTGCGCTGTACACCCTCGAAGATGTTCCTTTATGCGACAGTTATTTCTTCAACAGCACAGCGGCTTGTTGACAAGTGCGCTTGTATTTACTGAAGCATTGTGTTTTTCACTCTAAAAAAACGAATACATTAAGACGTTGAGAACAACGGGGTTATAACTGCTTTATTGTCCGTGTAGGAAAAAAAAAAACTAAAAACTCTACATGTTGTAGTAATCACAGGCGCAATACTTTCCTAGAGAGAGGCGCTTGGGCCCGGCGTACAAGTCGCTCAACTGAGAGGTTAACATTTCCTGCCCAGTTTGCAAGAAACGATCTCAAGAGCTTTCTCAGGAAAACTTTGCACCCTTCCATGGCGTGGCCCCTCGCTCCGCAAGTCAGCTCCCGGCATTGCAACGGGTGCGGAAGAAGTGCTGACGATAGGAGGTCGCAAATTTCGCCACTTTTCACTTCTGGTAATTTAATTACCCTCTTAATAAAGACGCATATGAGCTTGCAAATGCCAATAATATCCATCTTAGGGTATCTGCGGTTGTCGTTGCTAATATTCTCGATTAGCCCGTACAGCGCGTCGTTTGAAGCTCCAGCTGAGCTTTACAAGCCTTGCTCTGCACCTGTGTCAAAGGCAATTACAAAAGAGGGGAATGAGTAATATGCATTTCATACTGTCAGTACGTCATACTGGTTATTTAGCGCACTCGAAACACAAGGTTCAAACACCAAGGAGGTGACAAATGTTGTTGGAAGAAAGCACTGCGTCTTTGCCACCTCCTTGTCTATTTAACCATTTTGTTGCAAGTGCGCTAAGTAACCAGAAATGACTAAATTCCAAGTAGCCCAAAATCACCACCCTCTGAAGTGATATATCAGTACATAATCTAAAGAGGATCCAGATTTTTTTTAGCAAGAACCGCGCCCATCACAAACGAAGTGCCGAAACGTGGCTCATTGTGATATTTATTTATTTATTTATTTATTTATTTATTTATTTATTTATTTATTTATTTATTGCAAAGGAGGCGCCCTTACCTTTTCTTTCCAAGCACGCACTATAGGTAGCCAGCCAAATAAGCAATTGGAGCTAGTTCTATGTCAGCCCGCGTCTCAGCCCGGCTACCCAAGAATTCAAGTTCGCTGGACAGCTCGATCGCAGCAAGAAGCGCGACCTTCGCTTGAAGGCGGCGCGTTGTTTTCTTAGATTCTTCTGTCATTTTTTCAAACTCGAGAGAAGTTTGGCATGATGCATTCGGCAAATTACGTAATTTCACCACAGGCTTCAACCACTGGTTCGGTGTTATTGCATTACGGTTTCATTACTGTCAGACGGTAAGCCGTTTTCACTAACAACAGGCTGTTGAAGCAACAGTGCCCGCGCATTTTGCCCGTGACTGCGTATCATCTATTCTTTTCAAGCACTGCCGCTTCTATCTTGGAGCTGGCGTGGTCCTCGTGCTCATGTAGCTGGGATAACCGGGGAACACTGTCGGCACCGCAGTTGGCAAAAGCACCCTCAACTTGGCGGTCGCCTTGAAGTCGCGCTCTGTAAAATGCAGAGCACACACCAATGACCTGTCATTTGACTGCCATATTGTTCCTTGTCTGCCAGGTCCCTCCCGGGAAATGTTTCGCAGGCATGCTGCCCTGCGTCGCTAGGGAACTCGTGGTAGCGGATTTCGGGGTCCTTCGAAGAATTCGTCGTACACAGCGGCACGCAACAGTAGCGCGGCATTGTGCCGCAAGAATAAAAGATCACGCAAGCGTAGACTGTCTTGAGTAACACTAAACGGTAATGATGCACGCGGATAAAAACAACCACAGAGCTGCCCGCACTTTTGAATGCTTGCTCCTTTCCGCCAGCGCCTCGCGCGGGCTCTTTCTGACAACTACCGCCCTCCTCGCGAAAAGCGGCGACAACTGTAAATTCCACTTCCACATTCTCGCCCATTGAAGGCGGCGCGACGCGGCAGGCCTCACCTGTGCGTCATCAAGCGATCGTGGTGGTAGGCCAGTGTAGGCTCCCTTATGAAAGCAGACAGCTAGCGCCACCTTTTGCAGAAAGCGCAAACATCGAAACATTGAGAACGAAGTGCGCTCACTTGATGGCAGCACCGACCGACATGTGAAGTGTGGAGGGAAACGGACAAGTTTTAAACTGGCACATTGCTCATAAAACTATGCAGACGTTCAGAAATGTCAAGTTGCAATGTATTGAATTAAAGGAACGATGACCCGAAATTTGGGAGCTTTAGTTATGCATCGCATGCTAAACCGTACGCGTCCCACAGCAAGATGGCAAAATTTGAGTGCATCTCTCTCCGCCTTTCACATTTTGTTCCTCCTTTTCTCTCTTCTATTTGATTTATTTTTATGTCGCAGTTGAACTGTAAAACAGTCAAGCGACACTGAGCGTTGACGAAATGAATTATGAATTGGCACCCCTGGAAATAGGTGCCTCCAGGAGCAGAAGCCGATTTCAAAGGTCATGTGCTCACTGAGTGAGTGAGTGAAATAACTTTTATTGGGGGTCCGGCGAGGACGCGAACTCGTCGCGCACCCGGATAGTCACACGTCGGGACGGGCAGGTCTAGCCCACCGGCCCGGTCGCGGGCACGCCGGACAGTCAGGATTTGCTTGTCTAGAGCGGGGCTACGCAGAAGCGAGTCCCACTCATCCTTGCTGAACTTGGGGTATCTCGACCCGCACGCCCAGAGCATGTGTGCTAGAGTGGAGGTCTGCCTGCAGGACGGGCAGGCGTCGTCGCGATATACGTCAGGGTAAACTTCGTGCAGAACGGCCAGGCACGGATATGTGCTGGTTTGTAAAAGTCTAAGCGAAATAGCTTGCGCCCTATTCAATTTGGGGTGAGGGGGTGGAAAGACCCTTCTGGACATGTAGAAGAATTTTGTTACCTCGTTGTGATTAGCGGGAGCATCCCTGTGGCCGTAGGGGGGAGGGGTGTCGGCTCTCCTTACAGAGGAAGCGCGGTCGGTGAGGTCGCGCGCAGCCTCGTGAGCAGACTCATTGAGGTTCGGAGTAGCACCCTCGACCGACCCAACGTGAGCGGGAAACCAGTGAATCGAATGATGCGTGAGAGCATCCGGATTGAAGACACTAAGAAGACGAGCAGCTTGCTCGTCTTCTGAAAAGCTCTAACTGCCGTTTTGGAATCGCTATAGATCTCAGACCCACGACCGTGTAGCAGGGCGAGGGCGATGGCGGCTTGCTCGGCGACTTCGGGGTCTGAAGTGCGAATTGAAGCGCTATTGGAAAGCTTGACGCTGGAGTCGACCACGACGACTGCAAAGGTCTTTCCATCGCCTTACTCCGCGGCGTCCACGAAGTCTGATGCCTTGTTGACTGATCTGTTTGAGAATTGCAACTGCTCTCGCCTTGCGTCTGCCCTTGTTGTGGACGGGATGGACGTTTCGAGGCACGGGGGCCACTTCGAACTTGTCTCGTATGCCCCTAGGAACCGGGGTACTGACCCTTCAAGATACCACAGGAAGGTAACCTAGCTCTTCGAGGATGCGTCTACCTGCCGCTGTGGTGGTCAGGCGAGCGAGTTTCGCGCGTTCTTGGGCTTCGGCAATCTCCTCGGCGGTGTTGAGTACCCCCAGCTTGAGGAGATCTTCAGTATGGGTCCTAATGGGTAGCCCGAAAGCCCTTTTGACTACTTTGCGGATGAGAGAATTCAGCTTGTCTCGCTCCGCTCTGAGCCAGTTGTGCATAGAAATCGTGTACGTGAAGTGGCATAATACGAAGGCGTTGATAAGGCTGATGAGATTGGCTTCCTTCATGCCTCTGTGCCTGTTGGCGATTCTGCGAACGAGGCGGAAAGCGTTGTCCGTCTTTGCGATGATCTTGCGGAGAGCCGTTCCGTTCCCGCCGTTGAATTCGACAAACATGCCCAGGAGCAGAATGACGTCGACCCTGGGTATCTCCCCTCCGTCACAAGTGTGAAGACTGATGCTGCTTTCGGAGACTGGCTTCCAATCTTTGGGTCTTCCTCTCTTCTCTTTTCTGTAAAGTGTTACGAAGCACTTGTGGAAGTCAGCGTTCGCGACTAGCACGATAAAGTAGCGAGAGGTTGCACAGCCGATCGAGCACGACACAAGGCTTATCTCTCTCGTCGTTCTCTCTCACAGACACATCCCCACTGCTCCTTATTTCACAGTACAATTATCTCCCCCGCGAAAAAAGAAGCCGTCCCGGCGACCTAGGGGTAAGACAAGACAGGCGGATCATAGTACGGCTAGAGACGCTGGACATGCACAATGTCGCGTCCTCGACGGTGATGATCCAAAGATAGCTCGAGCGTTTCCACGATATAGTTGACTGGGGACGTTTGCTCGATCACGCGGTAGGGGCCCTGGTACTTCGACGCGAGTTTCGGTGACAGTCCAGGGGTAGGGGCTGGAACCCAAAGCCACACTAGCGAGCCAGGAGCATAGGATGCAGGAGCATGTGAAGTTTCTCGATGGTGCTTCTGGCGTTGCTGGTCTTCTGACGTAAATATACGGCATAGCTTGCGACACTCTTCAGCGTGTGCAGCAGATTCAGACAAGGTAGTGGTTTCTGTGTTGTCAGAGCGGTACGGAAGGATAGTGTCCATTGTGGAAAAAGGTTCGCGTCCGTACAGGAGAAAGAAGGGCGAAAATCCCGTGGTCGTCTGCGTGGCGGTATTATAAGCGTAAGTCAGAAATGGTAGAACATGGCCCCATTTGGTTTGGTCGGATGCAACGTACATGGCCAGCATGTCGCCAAGAGTTCGATTAAAGCGCTCGGTCATGCCATTGGTCTGCGGATGGTATGCAGTAGTGGTGCGATGAATAATGAGGCATTCTTTGAGGAGAGCCTCGATGACGTCGGAGAGGAAGACGCGGCCTCTGTCACTGAGTAATTCCCTGGGAGCTCCGTGGCGAAGGATGATGTGGCGCAGGAGAAACAAGGCGACGTCACGTGCAGAAGCGCTGGACAAAGGGGAAGATTCCGCATAGCGCGTAAGATGGTCGATGGCCACGATTACCCAGCGGTTGCCGTCTGATGTGGTTGGCAAAGGTCCATAAATGTCGATGCCTTCTCGATCAAAAGCACGTGCTGGGCAAGGCAAAGGCTGCAATGGAGCGGTTGAACGACGAGGGGGATCTTTGCGGCGTTGGAAAACGAGACAGGAGCGGACATAATGACGGATGAATCGGTACATCCCTCGCCAGTAGTAACGAAGGCGTAGACGCGCGTATGTCTTTAGTACCCCTGCATGTGCGCACTGGGGATCGTCGTGGAACGCTGCACAACTATCCGAACGGAGATGTCGAGGGATGACAAGCAACCATTTGCGGCCGTCCGGGAGGTAGTTACGACGGTATAAGAGCCCGCCGCGAATGGAGAAGTGATGGGCTGGGCAACGTAAGGCGCGATTGGTAGTGGTTGCCGATGCGGTGGACAAGAAACTGAGCACTGACACTATCCAAGGGTCTTTCTTCTGCTCCAGAAGGATATCCGTGGCAGCAAGGAAGACTCGGACAATGGGGCCTTCGGGGAGGTAACCTCGTCTGTTAGTGGCGAACAAGACAAGGCATCCGCATCCGAGTGTTTTCGGCCAGAACGGCACAGCACTCGAATGTCGTACTCCTGCAGTCGAAGCGCCCATCGAGTAAGACGACCGGATGGTTCTTTTAAGGACGACAGCCAGCGAATGGTGATCAGTAATCACGTCAAATGGGCGGCCATAGAGATACGGGCGGAATTTGGTTATGGCCCAAATTATAGCCAGGCACTCTTTTACAGTTACTGAATAGTTCAATTCAGGTTTAGTGAGTGCACGACTGGCGAAGGCGACGACGTACTCATCGAAGCCAACCTTTCTCTGAGCAAGAACGGCACCAAGGCCGACGCCACTGGCATCCGTGTGGATTTCTGTTGGAGCGCTTGAGTCGAAATGGCGCAGGATTGGGGGAGACGTCAAGAGACGACGCAGCTTCGTGAATGCCGCATCGCAATCTGGTGACCAGGTCGACAAGTTGTGGTCACCACCAAGAAGCTGCGTCAAAGGTGCTATTATAGTGGCGAAATTGCGGATGAAACGGCGGAAGTATGACGCTAACCCAATGAAGCTGCGCAGGTCTTTCAAGGTCTTTGGTCGCGGAAACTGGGCAACAGCTTGTAGTTTCGCCGGATCAGGGAGTACACCTTCTTTCGACACGACATGGCCGAGGATGACGAGCTGCCGGGCAGCGAAGCGACACTTCTTCAAGTAAAGCTGGAGGCCAGAATCGGCTACGCATGTGAGGACGCGTTCAAGTCGAAGTAAGTGGGAAGGAAAGTCCGGTGAAAAGATAACGATGTCGTCCAGGTAACACCGGAATATCTGCCATTTGAGGCCGCGCAAGATGTTCATCATTCTTTCAAATGTGGCAGGCGCATTACACAGGCCAAATGTGAATTCAAATAAACCGTCGGGTGTGATGAAGGCCGTTTTTGGGCGGTCTGACTCAGCCACAGGCACTTGCCAATACCCGGATCGCAAGTCTAAAGATGAGAAGAATTCGGCTCCTTGGAGGCAGTCTAGCGCGTCGTCAATGCGAGGTAGTGAATAAACGTCCTTGCGGGTGATCTTATTGAGGCGCCTGTAGTCCACGCAAAAGCGAATTGTGCCATCTTTCTTTTTGACAAGCACAACAGGAGAAGCCCAGGGACCGTGCGAAGGTTGTATGACACCGCGTTGGAGCATGTCTCCAACGTGCTCAGCGATGACGTCACGCTCCGTGGCGGATACACGATACGGCCTCTGGCCTAAAGGCGCATGGTTGCCGATGTCTATGTGATGGACAACAGCGGAAGTGCGACCTAAGCGAGATGGTTGGAGGTCGAATGAAGTGCGAAAGCGGTCAAGGAGATTGGCCATCTGGGCGTGCTGACTTGGAGTGAGGTTGGGATCAATACAACGGGAAAATGTTGGGTCACATGGCGGCGTCGGAGGAGAAACTTGAAGGGCCATAGCGTCAACCTGAGGAGAATCCGGGTCGTCAGGCACATCATAAAGGAAGCTTGGCTCGATTGCATCAGCATAACCAAGACACTCATCGTGGAGCAGTCTAGCAGTGCAAGGAAACAGGTTCGATACATAAAGTGCGCTGGAACCTTGTCGAATGGCAAGAAGGGCAAAAGGAAGCAAGAAGGGATGACGGCGAGCAACAAGTTTAGACGGCGTGAAAAGAACTATGGAGTCGGAAAACCCAAACCACGATACGGGCACAAGTGTGGCAGAGTATGGAGGAATCTCGATGTCGGCGGTGACGAGCACCTGACCGGAAGCGTCATCAGTATCTTCAAAAACGTTGGGGCCGAATGGCGACAGAGCGAGTTCAGCACGGGCGCAATCTATAACGGCACGATGAGATGACAGAAAGTCCCATCCTAAAATCATGGCATGGGAGCAACGGGGCAGAATAGCAAACTCAACACGGTATAAAGTGCCGCTTATAAGAACACGCACGGTACACTTCCCTAAGGGTTCAATCGGCGCCGCGCTTGCTGTGCGTAATGAAACAGCAGAATATGGCGTCGCGACTTTTCTTAGTTGAAGACGAAGCTGATTCGAAATCACTGATATTGCTTCTCCCGTGTCTTCAAGCGCATGGACGACAATGTCTTCGGCATAAACTTCAAGGACGTTCGCAGGAAAAAAATTAGGTCTTGAGCAGTTCGTTGAGATCGCAGTTCTTGCCTCCGGAACTGCGTTCCTTAGTTTTCCTCTCGGAGAGCTTCCTCTCGGCGACAGAGAACGCCGACGGGGTGACGGAGACCGACGGGTATTGAAGGTTCGGGAAGCAGGAGGTGAGGCTTCGAATTGCTGAGCGGCAGAAGCGGAACGGAACGGAGAGTCGAAACCATTCCTTGGTGCCCTCGGAGAATCCGAAGGATACCACCCGCGTCGGCGGCAATACCGTGCTACATGCCCAGGCAGGCCGCAAAAATAACAGATAGGGCGGTTGTCATGAGTGCGCCATGGATTGAGAACAGCGGGCTGAGACTGATGGATATATTGGCGAGGTGGGCGCACGGGCTGCTGTGGCGGCCAGTAGCTGCTTGGAGGCGCATATGTTGCAGCCACTTGCGGAGGTGAGGGAAAAGCGCTGGTAAGTCTGGATTGAATAGATGCAGACGGAGGCCTTGGATTTGCGACAACGGCAGCGTAGGTAAGTGGAACAGGCGTAGGAGGCGGTTGATGAGCAAGTGGCACGGCGCTAGCGACTTGGTCTTGTATCACCTGACGGAGATCAGGAGACAAGGGTGACTCCGACACCAGACTGGCGGGCAGAAGAGAGAGTTGGTGGGCCACTTCGTCTCGTACAAATTGCTTGATTTGGTCGAACATTGCTGTACCTGAAGAAGTAGCACTGACACCGTCACCCAGAGCTGAAAGCGCGACGTCCGGAGCGGAAGCTCGGCGCGTAGAAAGCCGTTGTTTGCGTAGCTCTTCATAGCTCTGGCAAAGCGAGGTGAGGTCGTTGACCGTCGGAGGATTATTTGCCAAGAGCATTTGGAAGGCGTCATCGTCTATGCCTTTCAAGATGTTCTTAATTTTGTCATCTTCGGACATATCTGGGTTGATACGCCGGCAAATGTCAACTACATCTTCAATGTAGCAGGTAAAGCTTTCGCCGGTTTGTTGGGCACGACAGCGAAGCTGTTGTTCAGCCCGAAGTTTACGCACAGCAGGGCGACCGAATACTTCTTGAAGTTTCTTTCTGAATGCTGTCCAGGTAGAAAAGTCAGCCTCATGGTTGCGGAACCAAAGATGGGCGACACCGGACAGGTAGAACGGTACGTAACCAAGCTTGTCAGTGTCATTCCATTTGTTGTGGGTACTCACTCGGTCGTACGATGACAGCCAGTCCTCTACGTCATGATCGTCATTGCCATTGAATACGGGAGGATCCCATTGGCGTGGCGCACCAGGACAGACGACCGAAGGCGGTGTCCTGGTGCGTGTAGGACGAGTCTCCTCAGGCATGGGAGATGTGACAGGGATTGTCCGGCTGCGGAGATCCAGGTTTGCAACAGGCCCAGCACCTCCACCAAATGTTACGAAGCACTTGTGGAAGTCAGCGTTCGCGACTAGCACGATAAAGTAGCGAGAGGTAGCACAGCCGATCGAGCACGACACAAGGCTTATCTCTCTCGTCGTTCTCTCTCACAGACACATTCCCACTGCTCCTTATTTCACAGTACAAAAGCAGAAGCTCCGACTTGGCGGGGGAGCACCGAAGTCCGGTGGGGCGGAGATTCTCCTCGATCACGTCGATCGCCTCCTGCATGGCTTCTTCGACTCTGCCCTCGCATCCCCCGGCGCACCAGATGGTAATATCGTCGGCGTAGAAGGCGTGCTTGACGTTCTCAACGCATGCCAACCTCTCGGAAAGACCAATCATACAGATGTTAAATAGTGTGGGGGAGATTACGGCGCCCTGAGGAGTGCCCCTTCTTCCGAGGGGCACATCTTCGGACCGGAAGTCTCGAATGCGAAGCTTGGCCTTCCTGTCCGTTAGAAAAGAGCTGACGTAGCTGTGGAATCTGGAACCGAGACCTAGGTCCGAAATGGTCCTGACGATAAAGGCGTGGACCACGTTGTCTAAAGCCTTCTCGGTGTCCAGACCGAGCAGAGCCTTGACGTCTCTGGAACGGCCGTCCACGATCTGATGCTTGATTAGTTTCATGGCATCCTGCATCGAGATTGCGGCACGGAAGCCGATCATGTTGTACGTGTAAACGTCGTTGTCTTCGAGGTACCCGTTGAGCCTGTTGAGGAGGAGGCGCTCCATGACCTTGCCGACGCAGGAGGTTAGAGAAATCGGCCTGAGGTTCTCGATGTTCGGGGCCTTGCCGGGCTTGTGCTTACTAACACCGAAAGTGGGCCTCTTCGATTATCCGTCCCTGAGAGCCCCGCACAACCGTGTCCCAGACTGTCCTTCATATCTGGATGGCGGGCAACTGCAGAGTGTTGACGCGCACACTGGCTTCTTCAGAGCACTCTGCAGTCAATAAATGAGCGACATCTCGAACACTGCGGATCACTGCCGAAGCTCTTTTAAAAGCGAAGCTGTTTAAAGGGACACTAAAGAGAAACAGGGCGTTCAGCTGGAATAAAAGAGGGACCTTCAGGAACGCATGCAGTTTTGTTGGGTGCAAAAATATGAGTTACTAGCGGAGAAATTCGTAAACAAAGACCAACTATCTCTTCCTCAATTTCTCTCACCACAGATTCGGCGCTGAAGCAGTGTCGTCACAGATTTCATTGCTCTCAGTGAATCACAGGGCGCCATGATACGTCACCGCTTGCGTAAATGGCCGAGGCCCTCGCTCCATCATAGGCTGCATGGCTGCTGCGTTTGCGTTCGCTGCGACTTTTGCTTGGGTGTTCTGTGGCCGTGATGGATACCGTTGCTGACGCTGAACCTTGCAACGAAGAGCTCGCCAGGGAAACAGGACTGCATTTGAGCGACTTCAGCGCAACGGAGCACGAAATGATCCTCCGTGCTCGCGCGGTAAGTGTTTCCGCGTACGATGTCGGTGAGCAGCCGGCCGCGCCGATGGAAAACGAAGCCTCGTTTTCGTCGACGGAAGGCGAGGTGGTCAGTCCGCCAGTCGACGACGTTCCCAACAGAACAAGTGTAGAAAGTTGCGCGCGTACTCGGTATGGTTTTTTCGTGTCTTTTTTCAATGACATTCAGCACTCACCTAGCCACCAGTTTGCTGCTGCAGGGGCATCAGTAACGGATTTGATGAAGGCGACATTGATGGGACAGCTGCTCGAGGAAGGACTGGCCTCTGGGGCACGCCAAGATACTTTCCGAGGGCAGGATTATATACATAATCCGAGGGCGAGAAATGCAGAGAGCACACCATCGGTTTCTCTGGCTCTGTTGCCGTTTTATCATCGGCAGAGCACTTAGCCATTGCGAACGCCGGGGCTGTTGATACAGCCCTCAACACTACACACACGAGGCATTTTCTGGCTGTTTCCCGCAAAGTCAACTTTTTTTCCAGCCACGCAACACGCAACCAAACACTGCAACACTGTAGAGCGGAACAGGCGCGCGCGATGATGCATGGAGCAATACCGAAACTACGAAACGATCTCGACCGCATGTAGCGGCACGCGATTTTTCTTAATTACTGATTTAATTTTGCGCTAAACGTGTATGTCCTCGCTTGAAGCCGCTTAAAAAGTTGCCAAATGCTGTTTATGTACGTTTAAGGTGTATTTCATTTTGCGTTTTATTACCAGCGATGAATCGCTTTCGACCAATCGCGGCCGGGCTGCGTTTGTGATCTCCGACACCAGGAACGTGTAGTGCGGGAAATTCGAAGGGGAGTCAGCACCTATCCTTCAGTTTTTCGCCATTTTCTCGCCTATTAAACCTCTGTTCACAGTAAGAATGGTATGTCTGTGATCGTGATAGGATAATCTACCGTTAAAGCTGAACTTCCAGTTTCCCTTTACTGTCCCTTTAAGCCAGCCGCAAATAGTGTCCGTTTCACAAAAAGCCAGCCGCGCCGTAGCCATGGCAACCACCGATGCCGCTGCTGCTAAAACACCTGGCATAACCTCGTGACGTCATGCCAAGTCGCGCATGCGGTGTAGCGACGACCACGCAGCTGCTACCGCTAAGCCACGCCTAGCGACGGAGACACCTCAAGGTATATGTAAACTGGTAGCGTAGCTTCCATAAAAGCCCACATCTAAAGAAATTGGCGGCTCGTTGCAACCGTCGCCATCTACGTATCGGGGGGACAACTAACAGCAAGAAAAAAAAGTGACGTCACAAGCGGAAATGGCAGCAACGTCAAGATCTTATGCTGCTTGGCGCGAATGTTTGAATTTCTTCAGCGTCCGGCATTTCGACCGCTACGCCAGCAGCTATTTTAACACGAAAGTGTTTTATGCCGGGGTCCACCAAGATTCACTGACGTATTTCCGTCACGGATGTGACGTTCTTACAATGTACACGAACATAATACAAAGAAAGAAACCAGAAGAAAAAGTTCCACAAACATGCAAAATTTGGAAATCGAACCCACGACCTCTCGGTCCGCGACGATAGAACGCCGAGCGTTTAACCCATTGCGCCACAAACGCATTTGCAGAGAGCTACACAGACGCGCCTTATATATCTAACACTCCTCCGTGTACCCGCGCTCTTGCTCGGGGCGGTGCCGCCGCCTACGAGCAGAAAAGAGAAGTACTGCATTATGACACTAACGCGCACCGACAGTGAACGCTTCGGTGGTCTCAGCACTACGACGCCTCGATGCCAGCATTCGAAGGGACGCTGGCATCAAGAAGCACTACCAACGCCACCTAGGTGGCGTTCACCATACTCAGCACAGCGGAGCGTGGCCTCCGCAATTAGCTCTGAAAATGTTTCTGAAGTTGATCGCGGAGGCTGCAATTACGACGCGCTGTACGCGCTGATTTGACTCGGTGACGATTCAGTTACGTGCTTTGTCTTGCGCGTTGTATTAGTGTGTCAGTTACGTGCTTCGTCTTTCGCGTTGTGCTAGCGTGTGCAGCGTAGTGCAGCTTCCATATGCACGACGGTTGCTCATGGTCATCGACGTTGGTAGTCGTGATGGAGGAGACGTGCCACCAGGCGTCAGCGTGGGTGCATCAACGCCTAAGGGCGCTTTAGCCACAAAACACCAATAGACATTATATATCAATGTGCAATAAACATTACACTACTTCTGTGAAGACACGTTTCACTTTCGTGTTCTATACCGATTCCTATATAAGAGGGATCAACCACATTTTTTTTCTTTTGAGACTGAGGCGAGCCTGCGACTCGCCTCAGCTGAAGCGCCAGCGTGTCGTTAAACTATAGGAGTGGCGTATGTCTTAATGTGATCATAGTTGGGCTGTTATTGACCGTAATTGCTCCAGTAGGTTCCTTAGGAAGGTGAGCGAATATAATGGATATAAATGACAGTGCCACAGAGGTTTCAAAAGCAACTTCACTTTTATTTGTCTAGACTAATCCAAACAATATAACTGACCAAACAAAACTTGTTTCAATAGATGAAAATTACTATGGCCAGCACACAGTCGTAATGTATAGCAGCATATGCGAAACCTTTTCACAGAATCATTCGAAATTCCGGGTGACACCATGTACCAATATCCAACAAGACAACATTGCCCACATTATCATTTAGAAAACATTTGACTTACTAATTTTTCTTCCCGTTGGACACTCAGAGCTGGTTTTACGAAGAGTGAAGGAACATAGAGCGACGTTTGTTCGCGGACCATTCCACATTTATCGTCACGACGAGAGAGAGCGCGTCGAATGCCGCAGCCTTGAACTTGTACGATAAAAAAAAAAAAAAAAACCTGCACTCACACCTTTCGCCAATGAATACCGTGCGCTAGGCCACGCAAAATTTGAAGTGAAGCGCACGCCACTGTTTGAACAAGCACGCTAGGAAAAAAAAAAAAGCTCAAATGAAACCAGCCCGTTCACGTGAGCAACGAAATTCCACACGATATAATAGCTGGTTTGCACAGTCTTGCCAAGTCTTGTGCAAGAATCACTGGTTGGTAGGGGTCACCAAGAACGAAATAATAAATTGTGAAATAGAAACAATATTAACACTGATGTCCGAGTACAGGAAAAATATTTGAAACGGAATATTTACTCGTATGACAGTATTCTGATTAAAAATGTGCGAACTTTTTTTTTTCACATAAGTTTCCTAGTTTCATCGCGGACAAAAAACTCCCCCTGTTTTTTGTCCGCGCGAATTGCAGCGCCATCCATGAAATGGATGCGAAACCAAAATCGCTTTTTCTTTTTTTTTTTCTTGTCGACCCTCTCTCAGCTTTGTCGTCTCTCTCTCGCCTTCAACTACCAGCGGCGCGGCTGGCGCGGCCCGCGCGGCCGGCTATAGCCGGCGAGCGGCTTGCCCGCGCTCGCCGTCGGCCGTGCAGATAACAGCCATAACGCCATCATTTTTTTTCTGGCAATACACGGTCAGTTTTGTGGATTTCGCCTTCTTCGCTAGTCGTGTGGTAGCCTACCGTTGCACTGTTATCGGCTTTTTCCCGCAATATCTCGCAGTTGTCGCTGTTAGTGTGTTGTTCAATGGTGCACGAACACATCAAGACGAAGTGAGCCATGCGACGTGAAATTCTACCGCATCCCTAAAGACAACAGGTGAGCACTGTGCTTCCCGGTTTTTATTTGATAGTAGTTGTGCGCAGTCGTACATGGCTCTCCGGCGGTGGGCAGCAGCTAGTTGATTTGAGAACACCACAAAGATGCAGTAAATCGTTATGGCAACAAACAGCGAACATAAAGCTCCTGATAAATATAGTACTATCTGTGCGTATCGCAAGGAACACGTGTGTAGGTGTGCGCTTTGCACTTATTTCTAGCTAATTGGTCGCCATCGTTTAAAAATGCGTTTCTGAGAATTAAGGTTGATATATATCACAACTGGTACTCTGCCGCGACGCGAAACGGGCTCAGTTTTGCGTGTTCCAACTGCGATATTATAATTTATGATCTACACTGTTCTGCAGCATGGAAGCGTTCTTAAACTACCCTGGACGGACGGACCTAATGGGTTTGCCCAGAGATAAGGTCAACAACCGCATCATAAGCTCGGCGCACTTCACGGAGGTGGATTTCATGGACCGAGTGAGAAGCAGCCTCGTGTGGTCAGCCGTGCCATCTGTGAAGGCGCCAGATGACCTTCCCGGGTCAGAAAGTAAGTAAAACGACCACATTAAAACTAGCTTACATAGACTGATCGTTTCAAATATTTGTGTGCAATATGTGAGCTTGTATGTAACTTGTTTGCTGCTGCGTTCAGTGTGATTGTTAGAAAAACAATGTTTACTTGATTATTCGTTATTTAAGTACCTTGCATGTATTCATCCTTTTTTATTTTCATTGCCAGGGAATTTTAGCTCTTAGGCCATCGTTATGTCTCGCAGGACGTCCAGCCCTGGGCAACAACTCAATGCATATATGAAAAGCTACTTTGTGCATTGGCCATTAGAGCAATTACTATAAATGTTTTTACATGTGCGTACATGAAACACCATCCGCGTTTTGTTGCATGCTATAGTGTGTTGCACTGTCTGCTACAATTCTGGTTTTCGCAAACGAACACAATAAAGTGAGTCCAAAGAAATGTTGTGGTGTAAGTGGAAATGTAAAAAATATATATAATTTTGGCACGTGCTTGCTTGATCGCTATAATGAACAAGACTGCGTGCATGAATGCACTGCGCACAAGCACTCATGCGTCTGGTAACGCCCGCGAAAAAAAAAAAAAAAACGTGGTACCGCTACCGCCTAACTCATGTGCGCCTCGGCGCCAGCGTCGACTGAGCGTCTGCTATACGAGAGCCCATGGGAGGTATAGGAAGATTCACTCCCCTGGTTGCGCGGCGACGCTCAATCAAATGCAGCCATGGGACGCCGAAAGAAAGTACGTACTCCCGAAGAAGAATCAGCGCATCGTGAAGCGAGGCTTGCCACTGTACGAGAACGACAACGGCAGCGACGAGCAGATCCAGAATACGCGGCGAGGGAAAATGAGAACGAGAGACGACGAGAAGATACTGCCGATAGTGAAGCGATAGTGAAGCGGACGTTATGAAAGCGTGCCTAAAGGAGTCGAGATCGCGATCACTCAAGCCTCCGTCGGGTGTTCTCGACCGGGTCAGTTTGAAGGCAGAGTGAAGCGTCGTTTCTCCGACGGCTACCGTAGCCTTTCCAGTACAAGCACAGGGGACGTACGTATTGAAGGGAGGATCAGGGCAGTAGCGGTTATATATGTCCATTGCCAGTTTGGGCGCGAATGTCTTACCGCAGCCCGCAGGCCCCGTAAAGAAGGCGCGTAGCCGCGCAGGCGCCGGCGTCGTGACACGATGTATCGATTGCGTCTCCTGGTAGTAGCTAGGTTAAACTTGACTATGTCGAGGTTGAACTTGGTTATATCTAGGTTGAACTTGGTAGCAGCTAGGTTCGGCCTTGGCTATGCCTGAGTTGAGCTTGGTTATGCCAGGTATCTCTTAGGTTATGACGCAATCGATCGGCCAGCTTCGCTGTGTTTCGTGCTTTGCGTGGGCTAGTGCAAGCTTTGCTATTTTTTAATTTTCTAATTTTCACGGAGCAAGTTTATACCATATTATGCTCTGCTTCTCCCTCCCAGCAGTCTAGCATGCACATAAGCCTATTTATTTTGATGACACTTCACTGGCTAGCCTCCGATTTTTTTCTCTTTAATTGGCTTATTTTCCTAACTCCATTTGGGTGGCTTGGGCAACCCCTTTTCGTTTTTCTTTTAATTAATTTTATGCCTGCTATATCTCTTTGGTGGTGCGGGCTTACCCCCAGTTTTATTTTGTAGCGTGAGCTACACTGGCCGAGGTTGAGCAGTTTCGCGTGGCTCCTGGAGAGCCGTGCTTCGCATGCGCGAGGAGCAGTGACGTCACATGGCGCACAGTTGGCGCGCCGGGCGTTTGCCAGTGTGGTATAGCCAGGGAGAAGGAGAGCGAAATTGCTGCTCAGTGGCGCAGAAGAGCGGAGAAGCTTAACTCATGAGGAACCGAAGTAGTTGCCTGGCAATTAGCGGTTGAGTGTAGGAAGAACGAACAGAAGAAGGCTAAACGGGTTGCGGACACACCGGAGCAAAGGGAGGGACGTCTAGGAAAGCGGCGTCGCCAGGAGGCTGAGCGACGCGCCCGACAATCTCAGCAACAGCAACACCAAGACGGCAGTGAAATGCGTGTGGTCGCTGGTGATTTCAATCGTGCTCCAGACTCTCTTGGTGTTCCCTTGAAGGACACGTTTAACCTGGACTTAGCCAGTGTTCCAACTGTACAGACGACCCAATGGGGAACCACCATTGATCTTGTGTATCACAGACAGACAACCAATTCAAAATACTGCGTTGGGGCCATAGAGACGGCAGCATGTTGCTACATTGACCACCGAGCCGTCTTTGTGGCAATAGAGAAGCAACCAGACGTCGAGCCAGTATATTGACACGTATACATGTTTATCTTTCACCGGTGGCCGCTTTCCACCGGCTAACAAATGTTAAACGTTATCGCTCAGCGCAGGACGCGCCTGTATCGGAAGTTTCTAGAACGTTATCGATGCTTCTTTCCGTTGCCTGTTTCCACCGACGCTTATGTTATCTGATTGTATGACCGACGCGAATTGCCTAGAACTTTCTGGAAGACCCGCGGGCATCAGGGATTAATCTGGAACCTTCGATGACTCAGGTATAAAAGCCGACGCGTTTCGCCGCGGATCAGATTTTCGACGATCGCCGACTGTGTTCGCCGCTATCGTCGTGCATGGAGTGTAGCTTGATTTTGTGGGCACAGGTTCGCCCAATAAACGACCAGTTTCGTCATACACAGTTTTACGACTGTTTACTTCAGCGTCACTACTACATGACAATATATATATATATATATATATATATATATATATATATACACATGTGTCACATAATGCGTATACCATGTGTGTGTCATTGAAGCAGCATTAAGCATGATAATCAAGCTAATCCTAGACAACCAGGAAAGCTAAGAATAACAAGCTGAGCCTTCACTCACGCTACGTATATCCTGGCATAGCCGAGCTAAGCCACTGCTAGTTCTTTCTTTCTTTTTCTAATCGGGGGCCACAAAAAGCTGTGGATTGTCCTAGGCGGTGTTCTTAGCCAATGTGCGTGGCGTATGGAGCGTCTCTGGCATTCCTGGATGTCTGAGATAAAATTCGAAGAGGCCCAGTGATTATACGCTTCGTCCAGTGAAAAGAGGGCGTAAAAACCGGATACGATAATAATAATGATGATTTAATGCATACCCTTTGAAATGGGGCGGTGACAAATAGTCACCTAGCCTGCTTGATTTAATCAGGTATGCCATACCTGTTTTTAAGCGAAGCTTTATATGTTCACTTGTGTCGGGGTCGGTGTGCGCGGTGTACGCGGTATCATCATCAGCAGTGGTTCGAGCGTCGTCGTCTTCAGCAGCTGGCTCGTAAACGCGCCGCGGATTGCGCTCGTGCTCGTGCTCGGCACGCGCTCGGGCCACTGCTCTCACGCTCGTCGCCGTCGTCTTCTGCCACAGCTGGCGCCGTTGCCGCTCATCATTCCAGCGTTCACTTCTGTCGTCGTAATGGGGAGGCCGCATTTACGGAGGTATCAGCTATTCATTGTCTTACGTGACGGACAGATTTAATTTTGAAGCTATATAATCTCGAAGAATCAGAAGCGGCAATGGCGGGCGAGTGCTGCTAACCACACCGCCGAGCAAACTCGTGACATCGAACGCAAGCAACAACAGCAACGAGCAGAGAATCGTACAACGCAACGGAAGGAAAAGTTGCACGAAAGGCAAGGAAAAGTTGCACGAAAGGGAAGGAAAAGTAGAAGGAAAGGGTAGGGCAAGTAGTACGAAAGGGAAGAAAAAAGTGGTCGCAGTTTCACCTGAAAGGCGAAGCATCAATTGCGATAGCAAATTTGTAGAGAGCTATACGGAGTAAATGATAGTAGCTTTATCAGCTGTATGAACTTGGACATGCAGCAGCACCGGCAACACGCAGAACTAATGTCGACGCCGTCGGCGTTTTGCACGCGTTCGCACAAAATGCGTGCGGCGTTGCTGACTGGTGCCGGAGCCTCTGATATAAATAGGCACTTGGTGCCGCAGCTAAAAGTCACCTCCCTTCCCCCCCGCCTTTAGCGCGTCGGAAGAAGGTGCGTTTGCTTTACATATATGGTGATTGTAAAGGAGGAAAGAGACGCCTACTTCTGCAGCCCTTAAGGAAGCACGGCGCTGAACGCGCGTTTGTTTTCCGCCGTGGGTTCACTCCCCGTGAAAGAGCGCGTCCCTCGCGCCCTTTCACTCGCACATACATCGTTCGGCGGAGCGCGGCGACGATTTCATCTCTATTGACGTCATACGGAACCTCACGGCAACGGCGATGGCGACGCCATAGTGTCCATATAATCGCTATCGCAATAAAAGTAGTAGGTCAGGTACACACACGACAAGCTTCGCTTACCCCCATTTTGTCGACAGGAGAAGGGCTGGTGAATTTTTCTATCTGTCATTTTTGTACACATTTCATAATCTTTTTCCCCCCTCAATATCTACCTTGTACCGCTACCTATGACTGTCAGAGAGCAGATCGTATCAATCTTTTCCCTGATTTTGTTCCACCAATGTTCTAAACATATCCTGCTTATCTCGACTACAAACCGCGGTGGCTCAGATTGCTAAGGCGTTGCGCTGCTGAGCACGAGGTCGCGGGATCGAATCCGGGCCGCGGCGGCCGCATTTCGATGGAGGCGAAATGCAAAAACACCCGTGTGCTTGTGTTGTAGTGCATGTTAAAGAACCCCAGGTGGTCAAAATTAATCCGGAGTCCTCCACAACGGCGTGCCTCATAATCAGAACTGGTTTTGGTACGTAGAACCCAAGAAAGAAGAATACTGCTGACTGGTTGATGTTTCCATCCACTTCGAACCCAAGCGCTTCTGGAAGGTGTGCGTTACTTACGGTTCTTACTGGGTAAATCCCTTCGCATCCCAGGCAAAAATTTGAAGTGGGATTTCAAGTGGTTCAATGTGGTCACACCTGCTTTCAAGTGTCCGTTGAAGTGGTACCACTTGGGCAACAACTGGTCCCATTTGCTTTCAAGTGGCCAACAAGACAGCGCCACTTCGACCACACCAGGCCCACTTGCTTTCAAGTGGCCTGCTTGAAAATTGTGCGACCTGGACCACAATGAGTTTCACTTGTCGCACAATGGTGAAAGTGGCCCTATGTGGTTCAAATGTTCATAACACTTAGGCCACAACTAGTCCTAGTCCTATTACTTGCGATAGCAATTATATGGACACTCAAAGAGGATTTCTGCCGTCGCCGTCGCCGTGAGGTTCCGTATGACTTCAACGGCGATGAAATCGTCAACGCGCGCGTGACGCTGTATGTGCGAGTGATAGGGTGCGAGGGACGCGCGCCTTCACGGGGAGCGAATGCACGGCGCAGAACAAACGCGCGTTCTGCGCCGTGCTCCTTGAAGGGCTGCTGAATTAAGCGTCTCTTTCCTCCTTTACAATCACCATGCATATAGAGCAAACGCGACGACTTCCGTCGCGCGAAAGGCCGTGGGGGAGGGAGGGGAGGCGACGTTTAGATGCAGCACCAAATGCCTATTTATATCAAACGTTGCGAGGCGAGAAGGTGGTAAAGACTTCCGACGCTGCTTGACGAGGGTCCCGTTCTGATCTCGTCGAAAACCGCGTTCGGGGCCAACGCGGGCAAAACGCCAACGGCGTCGACAACAGTTCTGCGCGTTTCCGGTTTTGCTGCATGTCCAAGATTATACAGGTGATAAAACTACTATCCTTACTCCGTATAGCTCTCTACTAATTTGCTATCGCAATTGATGCTTCGCCTTTCGGGTGAAACTGCGACAACTTTTTCATTTCCTTAACGACCCCCGAGGGGGTATTACATAAGCGGTGTTTTTTTACACACAATATTGTTGACACAACGATCAGTGTGATGTCACATTTGATATGCTATGAATGAAGCTTGATGGACAGGTGATAGGGGCGATCTTGCGAGTAAGGCCGTTCCAGTCCTTTGCTGCTCTGGGAAAAAATGAAGCAGAGAGAGAGAGAGAGAAACGAGAAGGGAAAGGTAGGGAGGTTAACCAAGGACGTGCCCGGTTGGCTACCCTACGCTTGGGGAGAGGGAAAGGGGAAGAATAGATAAGAAGCGAGAATACGAAAAAAACACATAAAGAGTCAGTTATTCACACAGTCAGTCGCAGAGGAAGGTCCACTGTCACAAGCGCTCGTATAGTCCAGTCTCCTTCAAGAACTGAAGAAGAGCTTTTGTGGCCTTTCGCATGCAGGAATGCGTAGGCCATGGTCCCTAGAATCTTTTCCTCTGACAGCACTCTGCTATCTAACATGCTGAGTTGAGTTTGAAGAATCCGTCGTTGAGCGTCAAAAGCTGGGCAATGACACAGAAGGTGCTCTAGAGTCTCATCGCAGCCGCACAAATTGCATGCCGCACTGTTAGCCATTCCTATTAGGAATGAATAGGAATTTGTAAATGCGACGCCCAACCACACGCGACACAGTAAAGTTGCTTCACCACTGGGAGAGTCCAGGTGGCAGGCGAAGTCGCAATTTAGGGTCGAGAGAATGCAAGCGTGAGTTGCTGAAACCTGGTGAATTCCATCTTTGAAGTGTGATGTGGCGAGCAAGTGATTGAAGTTGCCGCGCAGCGTCCGTTCTTGAGAGTGGTATAGGCACTCGCTGATGTTTTTGATGAGCCGAGCGAGCAGCTTCATCGGCGCTGTCGTTGCCAACAATTCCGCAGTGGCTCGGCAACCACTGAAATACGATGTCGTGTCCTTTCTCAATCGCATGGTGATGAGCTTGTCTTATTTCGTACACTAGCTGTTCGTGTAACCCGTGACGTAGGGCAAACTGCAGAGTTTGTAGGGCTGCTTTCGAATCGCAGAAAATGGCCCAGCGATTTGGTGGTTGCTGGAGCACGTAATGATTGCACCTTGAAGAGCCGCAAGTTCTGCTGCTGTCGACGTGGTGTTGTGAGAGTACTTAAATTGCAAAGAGACGGCGTCCGATGGAACCACCACTGCTCCGGTTGAACTGTTGGAATTAGTGGAACCGTCCGTGTAAATATGTATTCGGTCAAGATAAGACTCGTGTAGGCAAAGCAGGGACAACTGCTTCAGGGCTAAGGGTGACAGGTCTGATTTCTTAGCAATCCCAGGAACTGAGAGGCACACGCGAATTTGCCGGAGACACCACAATGCCGATGTTGGGCGTTTTGCAGGCTTGAAGCCAGAAGGTATCGACTCGTGTTGTCTCGTCACAATACTACAGTATGTAGCCTGTGGTCGTCGCGCTGGCAAACTGGCTAAATGGTGGGATGGTAGTCGTGAAAGGTGTCGAATGTGCGCTCTTAGCGTCTCTGCGACGATATGGGTGGTGATCGGATGCTCCTGTGCAATGACAATCGTCGCAGCTGTCGAAGAACATCTCGGGAGGCCAAGACATGTCCGAAGTGCTTGGGCTTGTACGCTCTGTAGTGCAAGGAGATTAGTCTTGCATGTGTTCGACAAGACTGGAAGACTGTAGCGAAGAAATCCGAGAAATAGTGCCGTGTAGAGCTGTAACATAGAGCGCACGGATGGTCCCCACGATTTTCCAGCTATGAACTTAAACATATTCTCAATACAAATGAGTTTTTCCTTCATGTTGGAGACATGGGGACTCCAGGTGAGGTCTCGATCCACAATAACGCCTAAAAACCTGTGAGTTTTCTTATATGCAATTGAGTGGCCCTCGATGCGCACTGGGTAGAAATACATCGGTTTTCGTGTAAATGCCACTAGTGCACATTTTTCCGTAGATATTGTCAGACCTTGTCGGCGAAGGTATGCCACTGTCAGGGTTGCTGCTTTCTGTATTCTAGCGCGCACTTGTGGCCGTGTCACGCCGGACGCCCAGATGCAAATATCATCTGCGTAGAGCGAGACATTGGCGGTCTGTGGTAGCGTTTCGGTAAGCCCCACTAGAACGAGGTTGAAAAGAGTCGGACTCAACACTCCGCCTTGTGGGACACCACGACTGGAAATATATCTATTTGTCGGGCCATCTTCTGTAAGAACAAACACTGATCTCCTTGAGAGATAGCTCCTAATCCATCTAAAAACGTGGCCTCCAAGTTCTGCAGCCTCAAGAGCTTGGAGAATGACTTCGTGGGTTACGTTGTCGTAGGCACCTTTTACGTCTAAGAAGAGTGCCACAGAGAGACGCTTCATAGCTTTTTGTTGCTGCACGGAGGTCACAAGATCAATGACGTTGTCTATTGAAGACCGTCCACGTCGAAAACCAGCCATAGCATCAGGGTAGATGTTATAGTATTCAAGGTACCACTCCAGACGTGTCAGCAACATCCTCTCCATGACCTTACCGATGCAACTCGCAAGTGCAATCGGTCGGTACGATGTAAGGTCCAGCGGAGACTTTCCAGGCTTCAGTAGAGGCACCAATCGGCTGCACTTCCACTCATCGAGGACTATGCCGTCATGCCAAGACTTATTGAAGATATCCAGCAAACAGCATTGCGCTGTTGAACCCAAGTGTCTTAAGGCAGCGTAGGTCACCCCATCGGGACCGGGTGATGACGACCGCCTGCACATAGCCAAAGCCGCTTGCATTTCTTCCATAGTAAAAGGCACTTCAATACTTTGATCTCTCGCGACAGGGACGTCATGTAGCGAGAGGTCCATCAGTGGAACGATGTCACCAGTAACCTTTGCACAAAAATCACCAGCGACTTCAAGCTCTGGTCGGCTTTGATGTAGAGCGAGTGCTGTGAAGGGACGACGTTGTTGTGGAAGTGATCGAAGACCCTGAAGAGTTCTCCACACGGGGTATAACGGCTTGCGAGGATCCAGGGAATCGCAGAAGCTCTTCCATCGTCGGTCCTGAAGTTTGTTCATCTCACGCTGAATTTTCTTCTGAATGCGTCGGGCTTCCCTCAAGTCATAAATAGACTTAGTACGCCTATATCGTCTCTCGGCCCGCCGGCGTATCGCACGAAGCCTCTCCAGTTCTTTGTCGAAATCTGTGCGTCTTGTCGATGGTGTATACGTCCGCGTAGAAGCCTGCAGCGCTTGTATGATAATGTCTTCAAGGGGCTCGGGATGTTCCTGTCTGCACTTGTCCTCGATCGAAAGTTGGTATGCTTGCCAGTCAGTCTGTCTTGACAGCATAGGCGAACTAGAACTGTCAAAGCCTCTGACATTAATGTAGGTAGGCATATGGTCACTGCCATGAGTTTCAATGTCTGTGAACCATTGAACTTTAGAATGTAAACTATGAGACACTAATGTCAAGTCCAAACAGCTACTGTAAGTCGCCCCTCGGAGATAAGTCGGACTGCCATCGTTCAAAACTCTCAGTCCGTGCTCGGCAGCGAGATCAACTAGACTCGTGCCTCGTTGATTAGTCCTGAAGCTTCCCCAAAGTGGATGATGGGCGTTAAAGTCACCCATGATTATCCAAGGACCTGGAGTTTTCATGAGTATGTCGTTTAGTCTCTGACGATCAAGTCGACGTGATGGTGATAGGTAGGCGCCTATTAGTGTGAAGGAAGCCTTCTTCTTTTTGACATGGAGACATACGTAATGATTGTCGTCGTGAGGCTGCACTTTTTGTTGAACATATGTGAGCTCCTTGCGAATATACACAACAACTTGACTTCATTCAACACATGATGAACAAACAAATGACTCGTAACCCGACAGTCGAATTGTTCTTGAAAAATGGGGTTCACAAATGATGATAATCGGGAACTTGTTCTCAAAAACATAGTGCCGAAATTCAGACATCCGTGACTGCAGACCTCTGGCATTCCATTGAAGTATGGAAGCACACTTGACTTGTTCCCGGAAAGGTCGCAGTGGTTGTGGATGGCAAGCCATCTTGTTACTGTAGACCTGCAAGTACTGGTGCAAGGGAGTCCAGGACTTGCAGTGCGCATTTAGCGGATGGTGTTTGCATGGTATTCAGAAGGGAGCGGATAACACTCACCAGGGACCTCAGAACAGCAACGACTTGGACATCCTGGGCAGCTTGATTATCTGCTGCCGAATTAGCGCTCGGCGGTAGTCGATGCTGTCGATCCTCTGAGAAGTGTGCCTGGGGTAGAGCAGGCCAAGCAGCTTCAGATTTTTGCTGAGCTTCGGTATTGTTATGACCATGTAGGTGTAGGGTGCTTGGCGGTGGCGGCGGTGGCGGTGGCGTGAAGGAGCGCTCTGGGGGCAAAACAGTACTTTTTTCTTTCTTGGAAGTGCGCCGTCGACGGGAACGTCGTCTTTTAACAGTCGTTATCGCTTCCTTTCGTGACGAGCCGTCCTTCACCATTTGCCTCAAGATTCTCTTCTCCGTCTTGATTAGTGGACAGTCGTTTGATGAGGCATCATGCTCTCCATTGCAGTTTCTGCATTTCAGGGTACTCGCTTTGCAAGACTCTGCTGTGTGGGTTTCGGCGCAACGCGGGCAAGTTGGCTTGTTGGTACATACCCCACTCACGTGGCCCATTCTCAAGCACTTGTGACATTGAAGAGGTCTCGGGATATATGCTCGAACGACATGGCGAAAATGACCAACCTTCACATGTGAAGGAAGGCAGTCGCCTTTGAAGATCACCTTGACGCAACGGGAGTTGCCTATTCGGCTAACTTGCAGTATGTTCGTAGTGTCAGCAGCTGGCTTGACCAGGACAGGAAGGTCAGTATTCGGTATAGAGATGTCGATATCATATATGACGCCCGTTGTCATGCCTCTGCGCTCAAAATTCGTATTAGGGAATATCGTAATTGTCGGTGAATTTTGTAATCAAAGACAAAGCGGCATGTAGTCGCCGTCCTATTACATGGCACAGGCAATTTTTATTATGGAAAGACGTACTAACTGAACAATCATTAACTGCCGGTATTCTACAGTTATGAGTAATCTTTCCTCTTCTCTTTTTACCGACAATAAATCAGGTGTTCTTTAAAACGTAGTAACAGCGACGCGCTATAACGAATGAAACGACGCGCACTTATATCATTTTTTTTTCTAATCGGGCGTGAGGCTATTCTTTATTGCAGCCAGCTTGAAGTTTCTGGCCCCAAAACCGCATTTCACATCCTTTTTCAATCACTTCCTTCCACCTCAACTCTACAAGTGACGCGCTACCTTATTTTCTCTTTCTCGTGCATAGCTGGCATGTTAGCGCCGAAATGTGGCCCATGTGTAGCGAAGCCATTCAAGAAGTAGCATTCATTATTTTTAGACTATAAGATCACCAAGCATACTATTCGTGGCAAACAGCATATTGAATCTTAGTTCTCACCCGCCGGGGTAGCTCAGTCAGCTAAGGCGTTGCGCTGCTGAGCACGAGGTCGCGGGATCGAATCCCGGCCGCGGCGGCCGCATTTCGATGGAGGCGAAATGCAAAAATGCCCGTGTGCTTGCGTTGTAGTGCACGTTAAAGAACCCCAGGTGGTCAAAATTAATCCGGAGCCCTCCACTACGGTGTGCCTCATAATCAGAACTGGTTTTGGCACGTAAAACCCCAGGAAGAAGACAAAGAATCTTAGTTCTGTAGTGTTATACGTCGATTGTTGAGAAAAGATTGAGGTAAAGAATACCTTGGCAACTCCATTACTCTGCATTCTGCAGAATTCATGAATAAATTCAATAAAAGATCGCAATGAAGGACGACTGGCAGCACCTCGACGATGCCCTTCGCGCTCTCCTTAAGTGGACGCTGTATCTTCTGACCCACGCGTCTAACGAGTACCTGTACGTTAGTCCACACACAGGGAGTGCAGCAATGCCACTCGCTGTAGAGATCAGCGATCTGTGCCAACGTATCGACGGCGGAGCGGAGAGTGGACTCGCCAACTAATGACTGTCCCTGCCGCTTACTGAATGATATACGAAGCGCTACTCAAAAGTTCCGGGAATTTGAAAACCACGGGCAAACTGAGTGTGGTACATATTTCCACCGCTAGATGTGACTAGCAGTATGCCTTGCGGATCAGTGTGCTGAACGACTTGCATCTAAGAAGTACTGTTTTGCGAAGTGTTGTTTTGCAATGCAATGTTTCACTGATTTGGCGCATTTCTTAGCAACCAATATGGCAGACTTCAAGAAGCGAAGAATTTGCATCCAGTTTCTCTTTAAACTTGGCAAAACGCGGCAGAACCTCGTCGTAGGCAAGAGGACGCTTCTGGGGTCGAAGCAATATGAGCCAATGTAGGACGTTTTTATGGCAAAACGCTTCAAATAGGGTCGAATGTTTGTTGACGGCGATGAACGTTCTGGCCGTCCGTCAACGAGCACAACCCCCGGAAACGATATAGCGGACGTTCGTAAGGCTATCCTTGGAAATCACAAGCTAACTATAAAGGATGTCTGCGACATTGTAGTACAGTTGTACGGCACGGTTCAGCGAATTGTGTCGGATGTTTTGAACATGAGGCGAATTTCTGCAAGCTTCGTGCCAATACTGCTCAATGACGAACAGAAGCTGCACCATGTTTCTGTCTGTACGGCATTGAAGCAACAAGTCAGACACAATCCCACATTCCTCTCCAGTGTAATAACCGGGGATGAGACATGGATTTATGGCTACGATCCTCAAACCAAACAGCTGAGTCGTCACAATGGAAGTCGGCAAATTCTCAGCGGCCGCAAAAGGCTCGTCAAGCCTTGTGGGAATGTTTAGTCCATGCTCAGTGCTTTTTTATTTCTTTACCTACATGGAATTGTCCACAAGGAATTCTTACCTCTTTGACAAGCCGTGAATAGCAAGCTTTACTGTGACGTTTTGAGGCGATTAAGAGAGAGCATTCGTCGCAAACGTCCGGAGAAGTGGAAGAACAACTGGCTTCCTCATCACGACAATGTGCCTGTTCGCACATCACTCGTTCGACAGTTCTTGACTTCAAAACAAATCACAGTACTTCCGCACCCACCCTATTCGCCTGACCTTGCCCCTTGTGACTTTTTCTTGTTCCCACAGTTGAAGTTGAGGCTAAAAGGACGTCGGTTTCACCCTGTTGAAGAGATCCAGTCGGAATTGCAGGCGGTCCTCAACACACTGTAGCCTGGAGAGCTGCACGAACGCATGAAATCGCGGCAGAAACGCGGGGATCGGTGTATACATGCTCAAGGGGACTACTTTGAAGCAGACAGTGCTGATTAGGCGTTATGGTCAACACTTTCTTTTTTACGACTGAATCCCTGGAAATTTTGGGTAGCACCTCGTACAATATGTAGTCCTCATCAACTGGTGCGAGAATCCTCCACGCACTCAATGAACCCCACTAATTTCTTAGAAGGAACTTAATGGGTCATTTTGCAAGCAATTGAGGCAAAATGTGGCTTTTTTTTTCTTGTTGCAAGGAAAACAAACGAACGTCACCTAACGAGCAGCGAAAATAAATTTATTGCGCTTGCTTCTCATCGCCTATTACCACCAATATAAACACAATTTCTGTGTGCTCATTATAAAAATGCTAATCCCTTCTTTTACGTAAGATCTACCCTGATACTTATGTATCTATGGCTGCTTGTTTCGTCGAACATTATCATCACAACTATCGTCACGCACAAATAAAGAAAGAAGAAGAAGAAACAAACGTATTCCTCATTATAACTCATCATATATTCCTAGATTTTCTTGCCGTGAGTGTGGTGTGATAGCCAAGTTAGAACACATGCTCTAGCAGTGTGCCCGATCACGCTCTATCAACAGGAACGATGAAGCCAGGTTGGATGCGGCCCTCCGCAGCCCGCTTCTGGCTGACCAACTCTGGGCGGCCCAGCAGGCCCGCGATGCGGCCGAGAGGCTTGGCCTGTCGGTCCCTACGTGGGAGCGGCCTGCTTCGTGATGAGGCACGATCTGCAGGACTCAATGAAGTTTATTTCATCCATACATTATAAAAATGCTATCACATTATCACTGATAGCCATCTCCGATGCGCTTTTGTATATTTTTTCATTATTCCTGGCAGTTATTCCGAAATGAATAAGAAATATATACATGAAAATGATTGCAAGAGCTCCCTTGCTTTCCATCAGCCAATCTGCGGCCACTACAACGCTATGTACACACACACGCACACATTTATTTACATTTGTTCGCTTTTTGTTTGTTTGTTTGCTTGCTTGCTTGTACATTATAGTTAGCCTGATTAGCCCAGGCAGTCGGGGGAAATAAAATTAAGCCCAATACACAATAATTTAAGTGCGCGCAACGAATGGATATTAAATGAATGAAGCTGACATCCGCCTGTCTTGTAGTAGGAAGCCACAAAAAAAAATCCCCACGGGTTTCTCATAAATAAAGCTTCGGTGTTGAAGAAAAATCCGTCCTTGTCCGGTATTAGCCATGGACATCAAATTATATAACATCAGAAATACACATAAAGTAAGCCCAAGTGCTCCGAAAACGTAAGCTTACTAATGTGTGCAGAGATTTTGACGTTTTTATTTACCTTGCCAGTCATCTTTTTTACACTTTCACAAATGAATATCCGCTTTTTATGAAATAGTAAGGCGCGCTTGAAATGTTTTTAATAAATGACAAAACTGACGGAAGACACGCCCTGACTTCAGGCAGACTGCTTTATCGGCGCTCACACTACGTACAGCTGCCGTCTTTATTATTCTTTCTTTTATGATAATCTGCAGGTGCCACCACACAAGTGCTTCTTGCAAGAAAACGACATCGGAACAGCAAGTTCCTTGTCAACGAACCGGCATACTCGAGACTTTATCGCACTCAGAGTGAATACGGTCGGATAGTGAACGTAAGTCGCTGACGTATAGGCTCGCTGAAGAGGCATAAAGGCGAAGTCAGTGCTCGTGTCGGACAAACATCAAGCTTGGCACCGGCGCCCAAGGGTTATAGGAGTCTCATATGTACAGGATATGACGATACGCATTTCAGTGTTGTGAACGAGCCGTTTTCGTCCCTGTAGTCCTGACGCTTTGAAGAAAGCCATGATGACGTCATGCAGAACCAGAAAAACCATTTGTTTTATGACCACGTTGTGCTTTGCTGCGGCATTCCAGACCACGCATGTGAGTGTTCTTTGTTCCAATCTCCATTATTTATATGCATTATTTGATTTTAATGAAGTGCGACAAAATGAAAAGCACTTTAAATAATGAGCCTGCTATTCAATATTGTACAGGTATAAACAGGACAAAACGAGACCAATTTCCATAGATAGTAGTAAAAATCGAATTACGCCGATCAAACGCACATGTTGTAATTCATGTGAAGCGAAACTTTGCGAAGCCATTAATTCAATGCTATGAAACTAAATGTGATGTGTAGAAGTGTCTTTATTGTGATCCTATGCAACGTGTAACATTATGCAGTGTTCACGTGGCGTAGCACGCCACGTGCCACGTGGCGTGCTACGTGGTGCTCTGGCACGTGCTACGTCACGTGCTACGCCACGTGACTCAGGCTGCTATTCAAGAAGAGAGGAGAAGCAACTGTATACAGAAGCCTCGGTCAGGAAAGGCCGAAATTTTCGCAAGAAAAGCTTCGCATTACTAAGCAGGTTTAGATATTGCGCATTCAAAGTTTGGAGACGCGAAACACAGGGTGTACAAATGAAAGCAAAAAGGCTTGCAAAATAACACAAAATGTGTACAAAAGAATGCTAGCAGGGCATGACGCTTTGGATGCACAAAGTTTAAAAAACTCCCTAACAACCAGCGGCGGTGACTACGCCATTCTGCAAATTAGCATGAGGTCTTGTTACACGCTTCCCTGCCCCGGCGACCACATTCCGATGAGAGCAGAATGCGCGAACGATCCTTTTCCGCGCTTAGGGTGCACGTTAAAGACCCTCAGATGGTCAAAATTAATCCGGAGACATTCCTTATGGCGCGTCTTATATAGCCCACTGTGCATCTTCTGCACGTTAAACTCCACAACTTCATTGAGTTAAAGAAGGAAATAATTTATCACTACCTTTGTTCATTTTTCAATAGTTTTCGCTGACGAAATGTAGCGACGCCATGCACTGAAATAGTAGGAATTTTATCCCGAGGATGGCCTAGTCAGGCGACTAGGCCATCCTCGGGATAAAATTACTACTACTACAGCGTGGTAGAGTGGTCAGTAGTGGGGATCATAAAACAATATGCCGGTACAACGAACATCTTGGAACCTATAGGAATCAAAGCTTTCGTGAAAAAGTTAATGAAATTCGTTAAATTAGCCCATTTCATTCCGTTAGGTGCGAACGCACGTTCGGCGCGCATTCGCACCGAACGCGCGTGGCGTTGGTGACTGTCGCCGGTGCCTCTGGGGGCGGCTCGGAGGTTTTCGACGAGATCAGAATGGGACACTGATGATGATGATAAGTGGTTCTTGAGGGAAAGGGAAAGGTTGGCGCTATCTTCTGCAGCCCTTGAGGGAGCACGGCTCAGCGCCAAATGGGACACTCGTCGAGCAGCGTCGGAAATCTTAGCCACCTTCTCGCCTCGCAACGCTTTTATATAAATACGCATTTGGTGCCGCAGCTAGACGTTGCCTCCCCTCCCTCCCTCCCGTCCCCCTCACTACCTTTCGCGTGACGGAAGAAGTCGCGTTTGCTCTCTATATATGGTGATTGTAAAGGAGGAAAGAGACGCTTAATTATGCAGCCTCTCAGGGAGCACGGCGAAGAACGCGCGTTTGCTCTCCGACGTGCCTTCGCTCCCCGTGAAAGCGCGCGTCCCTAGCGCCCTTTCACTCGCGCATACAGCGTCCAGAGCGCGGCGACGATTTCATCGCCGTTGACGTCATACGGAACCTCACGGCGACGGCGACGGTGACGCCGACGGCAGAAATCCGCTTAGGAGTGTCCATATAATTGTTATCGCAATAAAAGTGTCATTAAGGCCTAATGGTTATAGCACCGGGGTTCGATCACACCGTCAAGCCGGCAATTCAATTTTTGTTTTTACATAAAGGCTATTTGGCAAGACAGCAGCGGCACCCAGTGAGCCAGCAGCCATGGATAGTAGAGTCTGGGAGCGTTCGGGAAGGATGGTTGGCTTTAAAACTTGTATGCAGGTTCCTGAGAACTTTCAGTAGGCATGCGTCAAAAACAAGCGTCACCTCACAGCGGGCCCCTACGGGCCCGGAAATAGGTTTGTTACTTTGCTTTATTGCGATAGCAATTATATGGACACTTCAACCGGATTTCTGCCGTCGCCGTCGCCGTGAGGTTCCCTATAGATAAAATCTTCGCCGCGCGCCGTATGCCCGAGCGGAAGCGTGCGGGGACGCGCGCTATCACGGAGAGCGAACGCACTCAATCACCCACGCGCAAGCAAGGAAGCGGGAAGCCAGCGCCGGAGGGAGGGCAAGGGGGGGGGGCATTTCTACTCTGCTAACAACCGCGCTCGTCGCTCGCTCGCCCGCGCCGTCTCTTATCTCCACACGGCTCTGACCTTTATGCGCCGTGCATTCGCCGCTCAGTTTCCGTTGAAGCGATAGACCGCACGTACCTTCGCCCGCTGCGCGGCGTATGCGCTGGCTGCCAGCGTTTTGACAGTCGGCTGCAGTCATTCAGTGCGATCTATTCATGTTTGTTTGTGCGCGCTCACACCACGCTTGTTCATTCAGTTAGTAATAGTCGGGCCACATTTTCCAACGCACGGTACACATGCAATGCTTTCCAGATCGGCAGTGCAGCACTACAGCTGTGTCCCTTCGCACGCGCTGCCCACGGTAAGCGCTTCTCATCAACACCACCGTTTCACACGCGCCTTCTCGTGGTCATCGAGTCTCTCTTCATGTCGGTCTACTTACGCCGCAGCACACCTGCTTACTTAATCAGCTCATGTTTACTACAATTCATATTGCTATCAAAGCCGCTCCCCTTACTTCGTATGACATTGCTGTGTTGCTATCGCATTCATTGCTTCGCCCTTAGGGCGAAACTGTGACATTTTATTAGTAATGTATACGGCAAAAAAATATGGTACCTGCTTAGTCAAAGGTGATACGAGCGATTGGCTAACCCAGTAGAGAAGCAACACACTCAACAGAGCAGAATTACAGTTATCAATTTCAAATGGCAGCGAGTGGTATAAAGTGCATGTCTCGTATACATATCCAAAATTAATAGTAAAAGTCTAATTTGATATCAACACGTTCGTGTGCTTCGGCGAGAGAAAAGGAAAAGTTGCAGAGGATACTCAATTAGAGGATACGCAAGAGGAGACGCAATTAGGACCAGTAAAATAATATCTCAACCAATGCCCGAGCCTTCAGTGACATCATTAATTTCTAAAGAAGTAAGCCCTGCTCAGTTTATGTCAAATTTCCGTTCGATGCGTGTCTTTGTCTCTCTGCAGCTATCGTTTGAAAGTCACCCACGCACTCGAGACGGAGCCAGACCGGCACGGAGAGGAGAACGAATCTAACCGAGCGTTATTGAGGTGTTAGCAACTAAACCTGTAAAATTCGTTAGCCAGGCTCCTTAATTATAAAGCCCAGGCAGCTTTATTGGAGAGCTTTCTCGTGACATGTCTCACTGGGCGTCACAGACAGCTCCGCAGGGAGCTTCCGAGCCGCCTTAAAGGAGTTATCGTTGCTGTCGACACCCGGTTATACAACATGAATATATTACGCGCAATAAGGTCTGTCTAACACATGTTGTTCAGCTTGGATAATGGCACATATCTTCCAAGTTGTAGGAACTCTAACACACGCTTTTAGTACGCAAAAGAATGTGACGCTTTAGACCCAGCTCTAAGGGTACCGATACCGAAACTGGTTCGTAGAAACAACTGTAATTGAAAAATATTAGGTGCGCTCGGACGCTTGCCAATATTTTTTTATGGTTAGGGAGTTTGGACATTCATTAATCTAAAGGAAGAACTCACAAGTCGATAATGACCCGCCAGTTTCCCTTTAAGCGACGCATGTCAATTTGCCACGAATAATAACGTGGAACGTCACATATTTGTCACTATGAGACGGGCGTGAAAACGGTAACAATTCGTATAAGAGGTGAAAGCATATCAGGTTGTGCATATGCATCTTTTTCACGTACGTTTACGGGTTTTGGCAAGAGCGCTCCCAAACGTACATTTCTTTCGCTTGGTTTGCCAGGCGGCATAACCGTCATAATGGAGTTAAATATAAGCATGCAGGCCCGTTTCATGGAGATACTGCAACAGCGACTTATAAAGTGCGTACTTGCGTACTTGCGTACCCAAAGTGCCATGTCCGGCTTGCTTTCTTTTTGTAGTCCTTTCGAGTTCCTTAGTATACCTTCTTGTATTCACAGGCTTCCCGAAATCCTTGCCCGAAACCTTCGGCTGTCGAAATAGTGGACGTCGGCTATGACTACGTCACTTTCGAATGGAATGCGACTGAGTGAGTTTTCTCGGAAGTTTCTGCTCACGTATGTGGATTTATTTCTTCGTTAATAGTTTACATCGGCTTTATCTAACCTTACCCTGTTTAATATCTATAATGCCTGCCACACCAAGCCAATATGAATGGGAGCCAGTGGTTCGCTGCGGTGGCGCCACGATCGAGAACGTCTACGAAAAACGTTTTGTCAAGTGCAGCTCGCTTTCCTCTGCTTCCGAATGCTAACCTGCGAGGAAAGAATGCAAACGTCGAAGTGACGCTGGTAAAACGCTGGCCACACCCTGCAAACGCAGGCCATCGTTTCAGACGTTTAAAAAATGTCAATTCTCCAACTGGGCAGACATTCCTAAAACTATAGGAGGCTTTAGCATAGACCTTGCAAAATCGCCAGTTGCCACGTTGGTACAGTTGGTGCTTCATATCGTGTAGTTTAAAGAAAAATATACCCGACTTATCACACTTCCTTTGCTGACCCAGTGACAGCGACGGCGATCACCATTCAGGTGAAAACAGGGGATGCAAAACGATTGAGAAATTTCAGAAACTGAACAATTGGAGTCGACAACGGCGTACAAAGACACGTTTAAGACGTCATAAGAATTACGTTGTATTTCGAATATTCGTAGAAGAAGGGTGCGCGGGGAAGCTTGTTTACAAAACAGTACAATGTATTTTGTTTTCATCGCTACTTTATGAAACAGGTAGTGCAAAAAAAAAAAAGAAGACAAAACCACTTCACGAGCTTTCTACCCTTCCTCCTCTATAGCACACAGTCTGCCCGAAATATTTATCGCACATATTTTACTGCAAAGTACGCAACATTGAATGGCTGCTAGAAAGTTCTTATACGCGTATGTGCGTTCTACGATGCAGGAACCTCCAAAGCCCCTTGCACTGCGCATGTGGCTTTCCGGGTGTCTACTCGGACGTCTGTTCCGTGGACACATATCCCTCGCATTGCAGCAAAAATTTGACTGGCCGCGCCACAGCTGTGCTCAACCTGACGCCTGGCTACCGCCACACCGTCTGCGTGCAGACACAGTGCTCCGCAACGAATTTTTCAAGGCCATTTTGCAGAGAGTTCTACACCTTGTCTGCAGGTAGAAAGTGCATTGTACTCTCGCCAGCAATCCGGAGTCCGACTAGAAAAAAAATTCTGAAAGTGAGCTTGTGCATGCAAGGCCTCTTACCATTGAGAAGCCGGCTTTCGGGATCGTCGATGAGTGACTTGGTAACGTTCGACTAAAAGAAACGTCAAACAAGTTTCCTTCGCTCTTCGACATATATCTGTAAAGTACTCAATAATTGAAACGTTCTTTAAAATAAAGCTCATTTAGACGAAAGCGAAAAAAAGGGGGGAGAAAAACCAGCACCGATCACGTTGTCAAGAGATAAGTTTATTAAGACTCCCTAAATTGATCGACTAGTGCTCTTAGGTGTGCGAAGCATTGCTTTTACCCAAAATAGAAATTTTGCAAGCGAGATGAAAGGCAAGGTTCGCGCTTCCACTGTGAAAACACTCTACCAACACCCATGACGCACGTCACTGATAGTAATGAATCATATTCCATCTGAAGAAACAAAAATAAATTTCACTGCCGCTATTTTTTTCTTCCTGCTAATGAAGTCAGTGGAACTAGCTCTGAGCCCTCCTCTGTCAACCTTTAACTGTGTACGGGTGGTGACCTCTATGTGCGAGAGCCTTATTAAAGGGAGGCAGTAGCACCCGGCAGTAAATGTTCTCCTAGATGGCTGGAATAGGTAGACGAGAACAACCGTTTTCTCATTGGCGATATCAATGGCAAAAGTTTTGTGGCCCATGCAATCATTAGTTTCTCTACGAATAAGTAATTTCTTGGACGGAAGCTTCTACACAAGTGTAACGTAACAATTTATAATGATTCAGAAACTGTCCTAAAATAAAGATATGCAGTCACTTAAACAATTTGCAAGAAATTGCTTTTCGACAGCTCGTAATACTCAAAAATACTTAAAAACAAGAAAACTCCATAAATACTGTAAAAATACGAGCAAGTGTCTCCCAAGTAATGTGCCGCCATGTACTGCCTCATTTTCCGAAAAGTGTATTGCGTGTATGCCAATCAAGGGAACACTGTTAGCGTGAAATAGTGTCCATTGCTTCCTTCAAGAATTGCATATATTGCACTCGGTCATTAACTGATGGATTATTTGATTTGTTCATTATTTCTTCTATTTATAATTATTCTTTTATTCATTCTTCGTCTCTTCAGAGCCTTTGGAAAATTTCGTGGACTTGGCCATATTAGTTAACAGCCCCACACAATTGCAAGTCTCTTGGAGCACTTATGGGGCTGGTGACGACGTAGTGAAACGGTATGAACTCACGCGGTGGGAGCGTAGCCCCCGCCAAGCCAGCGCTCCTGCCACCAGCAAGTCCACGGCATTCACCAAGGAAACGTGGATGACTCTCGATGGGTTGGAGCCCCACACAAGTTACGCAGTCCAGGTGGTCGCCATCTGCGAAAACGGCAACGTTACGACGCGACGCCCATCGGCAATCGTGTCGGCTACCACCAATCCCGAAGGCCTCGTACACGTCTCTGACGTCACCCTGGCAACAATCAATCCGAGGCCTTTTCTATGCGACATTACCGTAGCATGGAAGGTGAAGGCCGGAGATCCGGAGGCACTCGAGCAACACGAATACCGCGTCACGCTGTGCGTCGGTGCGGAAGACGTCATCGAAAATTGCCGCAACAAAACAGTTCAGGGCGGGTACTCCAAAGTTTCCTTTCTGGGAGTCCAAAACTTCGCGCCTCTGTTCGCTGCGGTGACTCCAGTTTTCAAAATTCCGAGCAGAGTATTCGAAGGTGAGACCAGTGTGGCTCGAGGCTCGAGCTGCATGCCGGAAATACCGAGAGTCGAGGAGTTAGCTGTCAGGAACGTGACCGGTAGATCGGCCCGCATTACGTGGTCCAAGCTGAAAGAGCTCGACGGTGTCCACGGTGCTTACTACCGCCTTGTTCTGAGCACGAAAATACCTGCAAAGGAATACGAGGAAAGTGGCACTAACGTGGAGGAAGAGCAGACAGTGGAAGCAGGTGAGAGTTCCGCAGAACGCGACCATACCATCGTGCGAGACGTACCTGCGAATAAAACCAGCTTCGACCTGCTCGACTTGAAACCGTGGACGAATTACGCCGTCACTGTGATCCCTGGAGTCACAGCGACCGGAGTGGCCGTAGCAGGAGAAAGCGCCAGTGAAGCCTTCGAAACGCCAGCAGAACGTAAGTTGGTGCAAACAACGTAGCACAAGTTCGAAAGGCCTCACATTCGCTGTGCTCCCAGAGGAGCGAGCGGCGCTCGATAAGTGCTCCAAAGCTCGCCGTGCAAGCACTCGCAAGTAAGGTTTTGGAGCACTTTTAAAACCAGTAAAAAGGCGCAGAGATCTTTTAGCAGAGTTTTTGGCTAGCTCACCCACTCTAACCCCTGTATTCTCAAACTATTCTTGAATCGAAGCACCTCTTCCATTCTACCGAGCTTAACACAGCGCCGCTTCTCGGCCGAAGATGACGCTACGTTTCTCAAGAATTGCCGAGGGGTGTCAATGAAACGGAGTGACCACTACTGTCCAGGGGCGATGCTGCTATCACATTTCGTGCAGCGTTGAGTTGAGGAGCATTCTCGAATACTGATGGGGACGGACCCTCCTTGAGTAATGAGCAGCCTAATTTCGATAATTACAACGTTGCCATAATTAAGTGAAAGTCAGTTTTTCAATACAAGCTGTTCATAGAAGCTATTGTGGATGATCGCTTGATAACGAACGAGGTAATAAGAGAGAGAGAATGTGTTGACGAGGAAGTGATTTAGCAGTCTTTTTTTTCTATCGACAATTTTGTCAAAAATTACTAACTGTCCCTGCTGAAACAACTGGCAGAACAATAGCTGGTGCTTTTATGAGGCGCTGGCCACTCATTACATCTTCAAAAGTGTTCAAAAACACATTCACAAAGATACAGCTACGCAGGTGTACAGCACGTTAATAGTTTACGTAAGAGGATAAGTGTAGCAAAATGCACAGAGCTTACACAATTAGCAGCCACACAGGCATACACAGAGTGATTTACTTCTTGAATATAATACCTAATTAGTATTCTATCACTCATAGAAGTTTTAATTTGACATGATATCAGGCATATTAATTTTCCAATAACCGATATCTGTGTTGGCTACATATCCGCGACTTTTTTCTTCAAAGCGCAAGGAATGCCGACTTTATATCTGACTGTACACTGATGTGCATGTTTCTTGGGAGTGTGATGACACTTCACAGTAACCAACGCATAATTTCAGTTGCACATTAGCTTTATAAAGAGCTTTAGTTAATACACCTGAAAGCCGGAGGCACAGACAGCAATGGATGGATGGATGGATAGATGAGGCTGAACCCTTTAAATCGGGCGGTGGCATACGCCACCTAGCGTTATTAACATATTTTGTACTTTGTGGTGGGAGAAATTTCACCCGTGCCTTGATTTTAGCCACGAATTAGATAACCTCCGTTTGGTTATTTCTACCCGCTTAAAGTCTATATTGCCGTCACTGTCCATAAACCCCCAATGCTTTGAAAAAAATCAGCCCCATTGCTTTGCACTGTCGGGTCAAGTTCTTAACAGAAAAGTATGAGGTGTTCAGCCGTTTCCTCTTCCTCTCCCCACGCACCGCACAACGTGTTTATACCTTGGTACTTGACTCAGTAGATCTTAGTCCGCAATACTCCCGTCCTGGCTTCAAACAACAAAGAGCTTCCCCTAGAATTATCATGGATATTTTCTTTCGCAATTTCTTGCTTGAAAGTTCTGTATTTTCCCAGTGCCGATTTCGTCTGCATCCCTGTTTTCCATAGACCCCTCTCTGTTTCCTTAACCTTTTTCTTAACCGCTGCTTCCTGGTTTGCACTCCTCCTGCAGTCCAAATATTTGATTGACAATTTTCTGGGTCAGCTTCCTCCATTTTGTGTCTACATTTCTCATGTACAAATAACTGAAAACTCTCCTTGCCCACCGCTTTTCTGCCATTTCTCTCAATCGCTTCACAAATTCTATCTTGCTGTTAGCTTCCATGCCCTCGAATGACGTCCATCCCATGTCACCCTGTACCCCCTGATTTGGTGTATTTCCGTGTGCTCCCAAAGCAAGCCTACCTATCCCTCGCTGCTTAACTTCCAACCTTGCTCGAACCTCTGATGTCAGGCAAAGGAGCGCATTGCCGAAAGTCAAACTATAGGGACCATCACCCATTTCCAAATCCCTCTCACCACTTCATACCTATTGTAATCCCACAGCGCCCTATTTTTCATCACAGCTGCACTCCTGCTACCTTTAGCCGTTACATATTTTTCATGTTCCGTTAGGTACTCAGCCCCATTGCTTATCCACACTCCAAGATATTTGTACTTTATCCACTACCTCCAGCGCAACCACCTGTATCCTATGCTCGCTGCCCTGATTATCATTAAAAATCATGACTGCCGATTTTTCTTTACTAAATTTCAAACCTAAGCTATCTCCCTCTTTACCACAGATGTCCATTAATCCCTGCAAGTCTTCCTTGCTGCTAAAATCAACGTGCATATATATAGTGTACCACGAAAATACATGGTCACAAACGTGATGGGACGCGCCTTTTTTTCTTTCCTCTACTGCCTTTGTTGTAGCTCAGTGACGATGGCAATCTCTTATTGAGCGTGAGGTCGCTGGTTCCATTCCAGTTCGCCACGGCCACATCCCGATTGGGGCGAAATGCAAAAATGGCCGTGCGCCGTATTTCAGGGAAAACTACCATTTCCCTTGTTCAAGTGCATGCAAAAACAGAGGAATGCTTTCGTTAAATTTCCGCTAGATAGATTTCAACAACTTCTCTTCTGTCGTCGTAATTAAGTGAAATTCTACGCTGGAATGATGAGCGGCAACGGAGCCAGCTGTGGAAGAAGACGACGAACGTGGCAGCAGTGGACTGTAGCAGTGGCACGAGCGCGTGCCGAGCATGAGCGCAACCCGAGGGCCACCAACGAGCCAACTGCGGAAGAAGATGACGCTCGAGCCAATGCTGATGACGATAGTTTTCTGTACATAGGCGATTTCGCCTAGCCATATACGTCTGTCGTCGTAATGAATAGCGCCTCTTCCTCTTCACAACCACAATCTCTCTCTCTCGTAATGGGCAGGCCACGTTTACGGGGGTATGAGCCCATTACTTAAGGGAGTATGAGCCATTCATTGTCTTGCGTAACGGACAGATTAAATTTTGAAGCAATTTAATTTCGAAGAATTGCAAGCGGCAATGGCGGGCGAATGCTGCTAACCACGCCGCCGAGCAAACTCGAGACATTTAACGCAACCGACAACGGCGGACTGCGGGCATACCGTCAGTGACGTCGTTCTCTCCGTCGCAGCCGCGAACGTGTGTAACCTCATAATTGAGAAATACTTGAATGAACCATCGAGATTAACCCAGTGTTAAACACCGGGGCTGCACATTTCATCTTTGCTGATTAACAACCTTCAAGGAGTGGAAGGGCCGACGATTTTTTATTATTGCTTAATTACAAAGTTCTAAACTTGATACTTTGTTTTTTGAATTTGCAGTTGTCAAGGGCTTTCTTAATCGGCTTGAATTAGAAATATTCGCCTTACAATTACTAGATTTCACCTTCCTTTAAATGCAACAAACCTAATCGAATTCCGTGTGGTGGTTTCCTAGAAAAACGATTTTTCCGTTCTTATTTGTTTAGATACGAGCTCCCGAGATAAATCCGGCGCCCTGCATTAATGCATAGCCCGCGATTTCCTCTGGAACATTTAAGACGGTTTATAACTTCTATAGCCAGACTTTGGAACAGTGTACCTCTGAATATCAATAATACAAAAATCAAATTCCTTTTTAAAAACCTACTATACGAGTTCAAACTAAATAGCCTGATATTAATTTCTTATCTACGTGCTGCTGCCTAGTAGCACATTCTTCTCTGCTGAATTTCTTCATCATACTTGTTCTTTCGAAAATAACATTTTTGTACGACACTGATTCCAACAATTCTGAACATGTTTCCATCTGGGTACCCAATCAGTTAGCATGCATTTGAGTAATAATTACCGATCGGATTAAATACACTAGCGTGAGGTAATGGGTCCAAAAAGTGTTCCGATTTTTTGTACGATCTTTGAAAGGCAAATGAAGAAATTAAGATGTTAAAAGCACGATTTTTTTTTTTTCATTTATACGTCTTTAGCCCCGGGCAAGCCTCGAAACCTCTCCGTGCTGGCACGCGGAGGCGGCCACTACCTGACCTGGCTCGCTCCAGAATCCTGGAACGGGCCCCGCGGCGGCTATGAATGCAGCGTCGCCTGCGTCCAGGACAACGTCAGGGTCAACGGACCCAGTGTCGTTCTTGGGCCCGACACGACGGAGTTCGTGACTCCGAGACTGAGCCCTGGCGCGTCTTGCACTTTAAGCGTCCACGCTTTCAACGTGTACCGCGAAGAATCCCTGGACGGAGACGTTGCCAGGGTCCGGTTCAAGTTTCCCCAGGAATGAGGACGCCGTGGCAGCCGAAGACTTCTTCGAGTGACGAATGAGGAGGCAATGTCCCGAAACGCGCTCAGTAATGCTGGACGATCGTATTCGCATGCTGAATAAAAGGGAAGGGCGTTCAAGAAACGTGATCTCAACGTTTTGGTGGTTTATCTTGTCCTTACTCTAAGAAAAAAATCTGCGTATGCTTCAAAGATTCTTCCTGTTTATTTTTGTTTTTAAATTCATTTACCGCAATAGCAACAGGTGTTTGCAGCTGAACAGTACCGCGCTATCTTAAAACATTTTTTCAGAAGTACGACAATCCGATCAACTCGTACATCAGACATTGAAACTATATAAGCGAGTTATCCCGGCCTTTCACAGTGGTCACAACACCACCTGTCAAAGCATTATACATTTCTATTATGTCAGGAAAAATAGGGGAAACTTGAAAGCGTGCATCGCTCTATTGTAATTTACAAGGGGCGTCTTCTTCCTAGACGCTGTAAAGACAATTCTTTGTTTATTCTTGCGCGAGTTCATGATGTTAAATATAAACTTGAGTTGGTGCCAACGCCTGCGTTCATCCAGTGACTCTTGCTTACACGATATTAACATGGCCTTAACAAAGTCCATGCCTCGGTGTTTAAAGTGTGCTTAAGAATCTGCCAGTTTTGTGTTTTTATTTTAACCGTCGGAACCTTTTTTATCAAAAAGGTACTCTATACACGATGTATAGGCACCTAACTTCAACTTTCATGAAGCTTACTGTAGTTTCTTTAATTAAAAAACTATCAGCCCTTCCACTGGGGTGGATATGGAAGACCAGCAAAGCTGTACTATGGTGGGAATTATGTATTTCCAATTATGACTATTAAGATGTGATGGTGTAAGAGGTTATTTGAATTATTAAAGAATGAGAAATAAATACGATCCGGTGGTTTTCATTTATTTAGTGACCACAGGGACCATGGCCTTATGGTCGCTACGGTACACCTCCATAGGGTGTATGGCAAAGGTTGGCACGTTCTTCATAAACGTCACCAACGCCGCGCGCGTTCGGTGCGAACACGGGCAAAACGCCGCCGCCGTCGACAACAGTTGTGCGCATTGTTTGTGTGACCGCGCACAACCACTGTCAAAACGCTAGCGTGAGCAAGCGCCAACAGCAGCGAGCGAAGTTCATGCGGTCTATCGCTTCAACAGAAACTGAGCGGCAAAAGCACAGCGCATACAAAGGTAGGAGCCGTGTTGCAGATCGCTTTCAAGATACAGTACGCGCGACCGCCCGGCGCCCCGCAAAGTACAAGTTGCTCGCAGAGCAGAAGCAGTAACCCCTCCCTCCTGCGCTGTCCTCCTTTCGCGTGGGAGACTGAGTCGCCAGTTTCCCTTGCACCCGGTCGCAAGATACGCATTTGGTGCCGCAGCTAAACGTCGCCTTCCCTCCCTCCCGTCCCACGGCCTTTCGCGCGACGGAAGTGGCGTTTGCTCTCCGCCGTGTGTTCGTTCCCCGTGAAAGCGCGCGTCCCTCGCGCGCTTTCACTCGCACATACAGCATATGGCCAATGAGTTTTTTTTCTACATCCGGACGCGACCATCGAAGACCGAGCCCTTAACAGCTTCGCTATAAAAGTATAGTTTTTCATTACCCTATAAATACGGGTTATCAACGTTCAGCTCTGCACGGTGTGCCTTGTGTTGTCTCCTAAGTATATGAAACAATGCAAAATCTCCATTTCAATGTATTCTTTGTGCTACTGGTTCCCCAGAGCCATAAGAGTGAAAAATGCCAAGGGGCATCCTGGCTCACCACGGAAGTACCCTTCGCAACCTTAGTGGCGCAATAAGCCTTTTACATGGCCCGCAAAGGCAAATCCCAAAGGACCAAGGCTTCATGACCAGCCAGCAAGCATTCTTAGATAACTGCAGAGCCGGCTGCTGTGTCAATCTTGATCTATTGCAGCTGTTCACCAAATTGTTCGTCGCGTGGGTGGACGACTTGATGGACAGGCAGGGAGACCGTGGCGGGAGTGCACCAGAGTGGACACCGGGGGGGGGGGGGGCTCCAGTCGAATGAGACCGACGGTTTGGCAGTGTATGTTTTAAATATGCCTTGTCATAATTGTATATGTAGCATATTACAAAGTATAATCCCGAGTATATTGTTCTACAACCCAAGCCTAAGGCAGCAAAACCAAGGCCTGCAAAACTCGACAGCAGCGAGCAGCTGGAAGAGAGCTCACCGTCTCTTAACGAGAGGGAGATGTCGACGAAAGAACATTGACCTGTATAATATAACCTCTACGAAGTAAGGTACACGAAGTAACTTTCTTGTTTTTTGTGGTGATATGCGTAAATGTTGTCTTACCATAGCTTATTTGCATGTCCCCTTCAACGAGGGTGGCGATGTGGGCTTGGTGGTCGGTCATCATGGAATGGTATTGGCACTGTTTAATTAATACTGGCACTGTTCAATTATTATTCAATTCGGTCTCAACAATCACTATTCGCACATCCCTACCTGTGCAGCAACAAAAGGGAGGTAAAGAGGAGGTGGGCCCTCAGCTCCAATATTGCAGGAGGGAAATGTGGCTTGTGGGCAGTATTCAACGGAAATGGAGAGCGTGCCTGTGCAGAGATGGTGCTGACCTTCCTCCACCACTGCTTTAACAACATTTTGTCGCTTCCATCTCGGCTACTAGCAAACCATTTTAAAGTTCTTTGGTTAGAACACTCACTGGATGGCCTTTTAAGGTTACTGGTGTATAACTGATAATTTCTAACAGGGAGGGTGGGGGGGGACCTTCTAAAAGGAGTAAGGAAGGACACAACATTTTCGACTTAAATTTTGTGCAGTACTGAGGTCAGCGACCTCCAAAACTTGGAAAAAATACTGGCAAACCTCGGATGGTAACCTTGCCACATCGGGCTTTCTAACGAATAGAAGCATAACCAGGGGCTTGTAAAGGGGCATAAAGCAGCATAAAGGGGCTTGTAGAAAAGACGTTACAGTAAATTATTTAGGGCACTTTGAGTCTCGCTAGTATTTCTAGGGTTTCGAGGTCAAGTACCTCCCTCTAAGTAGATAAACTGTCATGTAAGTACATTTTCTAAGAATGACCAGATAATGAAATAACACATTTCGAGCTTATGCATTAAAAGACGGCAGTGTTTAGATATTGCCTCCAGCTCAATCATTCCAAGGCAGTTGTTTGGTACAGTTAGTGAGCACACATCAAGCTACAAGTCTGAGACACCGGGACCCTATAAACCCGGAATCTGAGAGCTGCATCCATCAGGAATCTCGAAACTCTAAATTTATCTTTAGACAGGCAGCCCGTCATCCCTGTCGAATTACATTCAACCCAGACATCACATTTGGATTGGCACACACAAAAGACACGAGTGAACATTTCGCACCAGGCATCATTCATTTCATCCAAATAAGCTCTACATGGCATTTTTGCAAATACACGTAGATATACATGAACACATTTGTCTTTCCATATAAGGATCAGGAGAAAAGAAAGGGGAGTGGGGAGAGCACAGAGGTTTCTGAGCAAATCCTCTCACAGCTGAGTAACACCGACTCAGCTGTCAATAGAATATTGTGTGTGCAATATACTAAATCTGTCACTAAAAAAACAATAAAACAAAAGCAGCTGTCAATAGATCGTTCAATACAATAAAAAGAACATGCTTAATGGATGTACAAAAATGTTACTTTGTGCAACATATCTGTACAAATTTGTGGCACATGTTGAGTACACACTGAGCATTCAATGAGCTGACAAAGCAGCAATCGTCAAACAAGGAGTACATTTTCTCAAAAACATCATACAACAGCAAATTTTTTTTTCATTCAATACGGAAAAACAAATTGTACAGCTTTGGCAAAACATCAAATCAGAAGCTTTATAGCTTCCACGTTCAAATAATACAGAAATGTGATGATTTTTTCTTTTTGTACAAGCTCATACTTTCAACACTCACCATCTATTATCTGAGGCCACCTAGCTTATCAAGTCGCCTACAAGGCATACGAGCTATGGCTAACAGCTTTACAGATAGTGCTTTGTACAAGACATTTGTCGGAAAGGCTGCAGCCAAACAGATGACAAAAGACATCTTTTGGTGACTGCATGCAGTCACAAAAACGGAAGTCTTTTTCAAAGCAACATACGCAGTACAATGAACACGGCCTGCATTAAATATACGGTGGGTTAGGGACCAGGAAAGCAGACAATGAGAACGCTGCTTCTTTTACTTGTATTTACAAGTTGTAAACAACATGCCACTTGTATAAAGTGACAACAAAAACATCAGTAAGTAGAACTTGCAAAGACAAACACAATCGCATGCATCTGACAATGCCAAACAGCATAGCTTCTGCAGCAGTAAAAATGAGCAAAATGCTTGAAAATGCACAAGACAATAAAATAAAACATTTCAGCAGCCTACCCACTATGCTCCTTCGCACAACATGTTTCTTTCAAAATCCACTCTACAAAAAGCTTAACACGACAGGGAGTGCTTATTACAAAAGCACTATTCCATTCCTGTAAGTAGCCAAAAAAGCTTCGTATGATGAGCTAAAAAAAGTGAACAAGCGGAACTAGACTAGTTTCACAAAATGGGCGCAAATACGCAAAACTTTCTCATCTACAAAAATCGCTCTCAACAGCATTCAAGTCCCGCTTGCCCAAGGCGATAAGAAAGTGCAGCGCTTCTGGCGGTAACACAACATCCATACACCGTGCACTAGTGGTTGGTGCAGGTTGACTGTGATAGTCCTTATATTGGATGGATCTTCTACTTGCATGTCCACCATGCAGACTGACTCTACGGCTGTCATGCTTCCTGTGGCTCACAGCAATAAAGTATCATGGCTGAATGACCATGTGCTGAAAATGCCTAAAGCAAGCATTGATTGCAGCTGCTGCGAAGGCAAAGGTATCGCTGAACATCCAGAGAGTAAACCAGGCCTGCATAGAAAACTTCATGACCCAAACAGAAATAACTGAGCTGAAAGCAAATCAGCACACACTAACGTGCACAAGACGAATAGTGACTGGGAATAGACATAAACTGACATGAAACTTTGTGTCAGTAGTGTCTTCGTTCTGTTAGTGTTCCTCTTGTCCCAGTTAGTCTGCTGTATATAGCGCAGTAACGTACAACTAGCCTAATTCATCGCTCTGTCAAGATGTGTGTTCTAGAACTGTTCATACCTTAAAATTGCTCTCGCTCCATACTTAATGTAAACATGACAATTCATCTGAATTAACCATTCTTGGTAGCCAACAAGTCAGGTTACAGAAGTGAACATTTAGAAGGCTTCCTAAAGCTTCCTAGTAGGCTTCCTACCCGTCGGCATGTACAAGTACCATGTAACACCCTGCGGTACTGTCAATCAGCCAGGCCTGCCATTACACAGTACTGGTACCAGTTAAAGCAGTTGGTGACACTTAACCCAAAGACTGCTAGTACAAGCAACTGAGTACTCATGCCAGCTCCACATAACAGCAGGCACAACACTACCACACACACTTGAGACACTTGGCAACCTACCATACCACGCTAACTTGGCCACTATGTCGTACGCAGACAATACAAACGTACCACAGACTACCGAACAGAGTTGGATATGGTTTCACCTGTTCATGTAAGGAACGGTTCAAAATCAAGCTGTTGTTTTAAACTAAAGGCTCATTTTTACTCTAGATGCTTGGTAGCCTCACTGTAAAAGGCCAAAGCCAGGGAAGGTTCACCAAAAGCACTAGAATCCCGTGTTACTGGCAATGCACCGACATCCACATGTTGGTGCACTAGCATATCCACTACTATCAGGTATTGCCCACCCTGCGGAGAAAGAATTGAGAGGCCACGACAATCCAATACACACTGTGAAAGTATGCTAGATGCAACCACATTAACTTAGGTTAGACTGAAATGCATAAATTTCACATAGCCTGTGCAGTAGCCAGAGTACATTTCTACGTTTACTGCAGCAGAACATCTATAAGGAACACATTTGTGTGGCCTGCAGCCGAACATCATGGCCATTGAGGCACTGTGGCGAGTCATATGTTCCATGTAACATGAAAGCAAAAGCAGTTTGGTCAATATTGTTGATTTTCCAAGAAAAGGACAATGCCTCTTCGCACTGCTCTATCAGAACTTGGAGAATGTGGTGCCCTCTCTGCGTGGTCCACTGAGTGAAAGCAGGCTGAGGCATGCAGCACAGCATGATCTCAGAGATCACCAGCGCAATAGTGCATTTACTAAATATGGCTTAAACTTTAACAAATCGCACAGCTATTTAAGGCATGACTTTCTCAGCAACAAAGTCATCTATTTATCAACAAAGTCATCATAGAATAAATGCTGCGAGGGTTCTGGATGAATAACCAAGTACAGAAATTGATGCCATTTTGACAATAGTGCCCACTCAAGAGCCTGCCACTAAATAATAAAAGAAGTAAAGTGTAGTGAAAAAAGTTAATGCCCATGTGGACTGCATAGCAATTGAGGACGTAGCTGCCTCTGTGACTATACTAAAAAATACTCACAGAAAAAGATAAATGCCAGGCAAAAAGACATACAATGTACAGTACTGTTAAAGGAAACACCCTAGCTGGTAATAAAAACAATAAATCTACACCACTTTCTTTATCAATGGAAAAAGCACTGGCTGATTGGATGCACGACGTAAATGCAATAAAGCTCTGCATCCCTTTATGACATATCTGCACTGTAATTGGTAGCAATGTACTAATTCGAGGTACCAAGCACCATACGGTACCTAGAGTTTCACCACAGGCAACCAAGAGAATTTCGTCAAAGAGCACACGAACATGAACACGATAAAGATAAAGCTAGCAAATAAGAGCGGGAAACAGAGCTTCCAATAGAACTAAGTTATTGCATTTCAGTTTAAAGTTGGTGGTAGTAAAGGCTATCTGCAATTATGAGATAAATATAAAAAATAAAAGCATGCAACATCCTCTGAATACATTACAGAAACACCACAATGGCAAACAAAGGTGTTCTTTTGATGTGGCCATGCAGAACACTGAATGCACAAAAGGTTTCATAAAAATTTGCTCTAGCTCGTAGCGTTTACTGTGCTGTTTCCCTTGGGTTGGTTGGCAGGAGACCTTCAATACTCCACAAATGCAAAACACTCACTTGTGATCTTACCATGTGCATGGAGATTAAATTCACGGGTAACACCTGTGTACTATAAGCATTTGTTTGTTTTGGGGTAATACCCCTCCTTCTGTCTAGGTCAAAGTAGTCACTGCACTTGTGTAACACTCCTCACTGATTCTTGAGATAAGATTAATAATAAATTATCAGCTTTAAAGGGGCACTAAAGAAAAGCTTTAAGCAAAGCTATACTAAAAGATTAGCTTTCAGTATTTACAAACTCATCATTCATAGCAAGAACAGAGCTTATGAAAGCGAGAAAATTACGAAAATGAAAAATTAGAGTAGTGCCACCGATCTTGAACTATGGTACCAATCATGCAACGTCAGCACTGGTTGATTCATGAAAATCGGCAACGTCAACTTGTCCGTTTTGGTGTGGGCGACTGAAATCGAGCAGCAGCAGCGGGACCCTTGGGCGGCAACTTTTTGTGCAACAGTCATATGTTGGCACACGGAAAACAATTATAGACTTTTAAACGAATAACCTATCGATAAAATTCGGCCTAATACTTTCTTTCAATTTCCCTTTAACATCCAAACCATCACATTGGACTAAGATTGATGGTGTGTAGTGGTGGTAGTGGGGCGGACACACACCGCTAATTGCCATGAATTTGATGCAACATAAGAAAAAGTGTGTTTTAACTCCACCCTGCAACGCAAATCAAGGCTGGCCTGGCCAAAAGTCAATCCTGGATTCTGTAATTTTGTGTGTACAACTACCAAGACTCCATAACTACTGAGTCACTGTGATAAATCAGCAACAGGACAACAAACTACTTGAGAAGTGCTCTCACCAATAAAGCGCCTGCCTTTATGTGGACGGCGAAGGTGCCTAATGAAATCACAGTTCGCGAATTATGAAGGAGCGTTGCTGAAGTGCACAGACTAGATCTTCAGTCACCGGTATTCTCCCCTCTCAGCAGTCAAGACAGCGCACGTCAAGTATTATGAACATGAGGATGAAAAAGTGCGTAAAAACACAAAAGCAAAAGTTAAGGGGGCCGGGAACATTATTGCCTCCTTTTCATCGCATTCACTCTGAACAAACACAGAAATAAAAAAGGAGGATTTCACAATGGGATGCAACAGAATACAATGAATACTAAACATAGCACAGCAACAATCCTCCTATGTCGTCTCAAAGTGAGCATTAACAGCACTTCCATTCCCGAAGGGTGCTGGCTCATTCGGTGCCAACAATTGTAAAACACTTCTCATACTTGTCACGCATAAATCGCACCTTGCCATTTCAATACGACATGGAAACAACAGTCTCCGTAAGAAAAGCAACACTGCATTCAACACTTTCAGGTATTGTTTGATGGACAGCTTATTTGACTCTTGAGCACAGTCAACAGCGACTGAACAAAAAAAAAAATGTGGTCTTCTTGCGTATTTTTGTTTTTGAGGCTCGATTCTTTCGGAACACACTACGCAACAGCCAACTCTTCCCATTCGTAAGGGAAAAAAAGATACTAAGCAAGTTGAAAAAAGCAAGAACTTTCTAAGTTATTTGACAGATGTAATAAAGAAAAAAAAAGTGAGGAGCAGGCTATTCCATGACACCCTATACATTTACATCACTCTTTGCTGTGCATTCCATATTCTAGACCAACTCGAAATCACTTTAAGCTGCTAAGGTATTCTTTGAAAGCGCTACTTTCACCAAGTCAGTGAAGAAAGCTTAGTTATTACTAAAAGAACAATGGCTAAATTTACCTCACTTTTTATTAATTTTTTTTTTATTTTATGCTAATACGTACCTCCATGTCATCGGTACATTTTGTGGCGCCACAGATTTATAAAAGCATTTTCTCATATTTAGGCCGCTTTTACGAATGGAAACTTCCACACTTGGTAGTAAATCTGTGGCTATTTCAGAATGCACAGTAGTTATTCTATACCAATCACAAACTAACCAGACCCAAGAAGGTGCTGTCATAATCCATGACATCATAGCGAGCTTGTGCTGGAACCTAGATGGGGGGGCATGGCCACCGATCTTTTGTATGTACATCTTTTTGGCCTATAGGAAAGAAACCTCGTCTAAAGGTAACCATGACCGTTGTGCTATCACAGTCGTAATTTAGAGATACAGCTGATGAAGAAGTCCCTCTTTAGCATAGCTTTTTAAAATGGGCCTTCGACTCGCAGTTTGTGTGTCTGTGTTACTAACCAACACATATGCAGCACAAATGCCAGGAGGAGTTTGCTTGGGTAACTGTAAATAAGAAAAACAAAAGCAGAAAGGTAGAAACAAGTTATGAGCATGCAGACACTACACCGACTTTGACCTGCTTCTGATTTCAGGGACATACGGGGGCAAGTGACCACGTAAAAATGCAGAGCCTATGGGAAACAAAAGGACGCCCAAAAGGATGAATTTTCGCAAACAGAGCAACCACTGCAAAACAATGGTGAGCTCTCTGAGCTTGCATCTTTTCCTCCCTTGTGTTACCCACCCCTGAATGCCTACAGTTCACTAAAACAGGAGGCCATATTTCGGAAGTATCGCTTCAAGGGATGCTGCTTTTAACAGGGCACCAACTACGGCAGCAGGTGCAAGCACGAAAACAAGTTCACCTGGTTGGAAACGACATGTAAACATCCAGATGATGATTAAACAAAAACAAATTCAATGTTCCTTCTGATTTTGCTCACAAGTATACAGTACGGTCTACTCTTTAAGGGAACACCAAGCCTGAAATCTGTTACGCAAGCAAGGTGCGGCACAAAGTCCTGCAAACTCCTTTCTGCGCGTAGATGTCTTCAACTGCATTGAGTCAGCCACCTTTCTTCACTAAAGAAGTGCTGCAGCTATTTATTAATTTATTTACATATTATGTGACGATGCTGCAGCCCAAATGACTATAGAAGGGGCATTTTGCAGATGCAGTGAGAGCAACATGGGACTCAAATGCTTTGGTACATAGAAATATAGTAGAGAAAATAAAGGTACGAATTATTGCTATGAAAAGAAAACAGATTCACTAAAGACACAAAGCTCATTATGTACTAAAGCTTATAACAGCAAGCCATAGACACAATAGAAGCATCATGGTGGCTCCATTACGAGTCAGTTGTGCCATTAAAAAAGTGGACCATACTGCACATCAAGCACGCGGCTGAATGGAAGTTAGCACACGCGTTTTTCCTACCGTGCCATTGGGTTGCATTTTGCACTTAATACAAGGTGGTCTATGCCTCTACGATTTGAAATTCCTTCTTTAAGCAATCAAGGCAACAGCGTCGCCGCATGCAATAAGAAAAACAGCAAACCAAGTGCCGAGCACAAACAGAAATGCAAACATTTCACACCACCTGCACGTTAGACAAAAATGTGCAGCAAAAAAAAGCTTGCTTGAACCTTAACAAACTGACAAATGTTAACTCAGTGTGAGTAACACTCTTTAAACGGAAGGGTAGAGGCAATCCTGTGACCGCTGGCTCCTTCTTGCCACTCCACATTCATTCTATGTAAATATCTTCAACAGGGTAGGCCATCTCGATGAACTTCTGGTAGAATTTTCCAAATGCTCGCCTGCATTCACAAAGGCAGAAAGTGCAGAAATCAGACAACCATTTAGTCCCATTAGCCTATACATGGGTACATATTGCCATGAGACAGTGAAGGGGCTGCTACTGTCGGTCGGACGAAGACGACGGCGACGAAGTAGCCAGAGGCGCGCGACAGCCTTGCATCCGTCGCCGCTGCTTGTCCTAACCTTGGGCCGTATTCTGAAACGTTCGCCTAGGCGAAATTTCGCCTAGGCGAAATCACCGTACGCGCTGATTGGCTGGTTGAGCAAAATTGAATGACGTCGGGCTCAACCATCCAATCAGCTCATCCAATTTTGCTAAAATAACCAATCGGCGCACGCCTGAAAGCGAAAAAAGAAATTTCGCCTAGGCGAACGTTTCAGAATACGGCCCCTTGTATATAGTAATACTACCTAAATAAACGTTATCCCCGTAACATCTTTTGGTGGAGGCTGCGGGGTACGTTCGGATGTACGGACGGAACAGATGGCCGATGATAATCCCATGTTCGCGAATTCCTGGCGGACGACTGCTTGTATGAGCGACACAGAGGGCAGGTTGACTGACTGAACGCCTGGAAGAACGGCCGTAAGAGTTAGTGCTTTGAGTTCACGGACAGGACAATGCGCGTTACATCTAGCGCTGTAGCCTGTACAGGCATCGGTGGGTGTTCGCATGATGATGTAGTGGCGGTGTTAGGCAGCCGAAGAAACTGGCGGGTGATGCGGTGACTCTTCGCTTGTTCAAAGCACTGGCATTCCTTAACTATGGCGTCAACCATCGTACAGTCCTTACATACAAGTAGATTAAATGCGTCATTGGCTATTCCTTTCAAAATATGCGATATCTTGTCATCATCGGCCATTTTTGCGTCAACTTTTTGACAAAGGCCCAGTAAGTCCGGTATGTACGAAATGTACGATTCAGTGGTCGTCTGGACATCAGATCCCAGCTCCTTTTTAGCGGCCTGCTGTCGGCCAAATGATCTGCCGAACTCACGCAGCTTCACCTTGCAAGCATCCCAACTTGTAAGATCTTCACACGCGTGCCATTCCTTTCAGATATAATATCACATTGGCTAACATAACCGTGGGGTCCGACCTGTTGTGGTTGCTGACGTGTTTGTACATGTCGATCCAGTCTTCGACATCCAAGCCATCTGTGCCAGAAAAGGTTCCCGGGTCTTGTGGGTGGAAAAGAATCACAGGAGCTGGTGGCCGCTGCACCGTCGGCACTTCGCTGGTCATCGCAGAGCAACCAAGACGGCGACTACTTCGAAGTTCCTTGCTTGGTTGACGGAGCCAGCACGTTGGCAGGTTTACCCAGCACTTCCACCAAAAGATGCTATGGGGATAACGTTTATTTAGGAAGTATTACTATATACGTTATCCCCGTAACACTATGAAGCCTGTTAGGTGTACAGAAATAAAAACTAGTCACATGAAAATCAAGTCTCACTTTATTTATTATTCATGCTGCTTTACATACCTGTCTAATTAATTACTGTGTGAAGAGTCTGTTCCCTCAGACGGCAGCTTCTCATAGATCCCCCCCTTAACGAAGCCAGTTCAAAATGTGCACAGTGCAGCCTGGCTTTAGATGTGACACAAACGAGTGATTACACAGCGAAAATAAAAAAGGCCGAAATGTGGTATCACAGACACCTCATGCAAGCACAAATACAGCCAGATACTGCGGCTGAATGCCATACATATACCGTGTTGCTAAAAGCTGACCACACACCACCAAAGCGACTCTTTCATTCCTGTCATATTTTGTCCCATTGAGTGCTCACTAAAATCGACTAAAAGGCCAACGGCAACAAATTGTTGGCCCTGTTACGTTTTGGCCGAGTTCGGTTCCAAGCCGGGAGAAGAAGACGCCGGGAGAAGGAAGAACGTAGTTTTAATGCGGCATGCTTGCCGAAAGAAGGTGTACAAAAGAAGCCGCCAACGGCGTGATCCGCAGTCCTTTATAAAGGAACGCCGTGATCAAAGGGCGAGGGAAAACATCAGCGCACATGCGCGAAACAGATTATCGTCCGGAACAGATGAGCCAGACTTGGGCGCCGGCTGATAAGCGGTGCGCAACGCAACAGCCCCTCCCCACGGAAGAGCACCAAGGGGGTAAAGAAGGCTTCACACGCACTGGTTTTTGCGAAAGGTTCATCGAAGACTTCGATGTAACGGCACTTTCGGAGATTTTCGCCAGTTCAGCCGGCTGCGCGCTTGATGGTCAGGTCCGAGGTGCACAGAAGCGCCAAAGTACTAGGCGACCGATGTTCAAGGATCCGGCGAAGTGACGTCTGACCGTCCGAGGACAGATGACTCGGTGCTCGGTTTTCAAGTCGAAGGATGCGTCCTTTACGGACGCGCGCAGGGTCCGGTGGTCTCAGGCCGATGTGCGGAAATGTGGAGTGCATGGCGTGGCAGGAAACTGCAGGCGACGCCGAGGGCACGAATCCCGGGCCAGGGTCCTGGGCATAGGCGATACAGCAAGCACCGCCGCAAACACCGCAAACAACTGCCGAGTGCGGCCAGGCTAGACCCTCATACGCAGAGTGTTTTGGAAACCTTCCAATCGGAACAAAATTGGCTGTCGAGGACTTGCGACAGTTACGGTTCTATGCGAATACTGAATCAAGGCTTTGGTGCCACTAGGCCGACCGGCGCCGAGGGAGAGAAAGCCCTGCTGAGACCATCTGCATTTGCGTGCAGCGATCCTCTCTTATGTTTAACCGTAAACGCGTACGGTTGCAAACTGAGGCTCCAACGTAACAACCTGCCATTTTTGTTGGACATCTGTTGAAGCCACGTGAGCGGACGATGATCTGTAATGAAAATGAATTCTGCTCCAGCCAAATAACAGGAAAGTTTTTCTACAGCCCAAACGAGGCACGCGCATTCCTTTTCTATGGTACTGTAAGCTTGTTCACGAGCAGACAGCTTTCGGCTGGCATACAAAATGGGATGCTCATGCCCGTGCTCGTCTTCCTGACTCAAAACTACACCTATCCCCTTTTCGCTTGCGTCACACTGCACAAGAAAAGGTTTCGAGTGGTCTGGGCTCGCCAGGACGGGCTTTGCGGTGAGAGCTACCTTCAAAGAATTAAAGGCCGCTTGTTTTGCTTCGTCCCATTGCACACGTGTAGGAGCGTCTTTTTTCAGCGAATCTGTAAGGGGGCTAGCAACCTGCGAGAAACACTTGATATAGTGTTGGTAGTAGCCTACCATCCCTAAGAAAGTACGGAGCTCAGTTTTCGTTTTCGGCTGAGGGAATTCCTTGATTGGCAGAACCTTTAAATCAAGTGGACTTCGATGTCCTTGACCTAATCTGTGACCTAGGTAGCAGACTTCTGAGCGACCTAACTTGCACTTCTGGGCTTTTAAAGTTAGGCCAGCCTCGCCAAGGAGACTTAGAACCTCCTGCAAATGGTTCACGTGCTCCGGCCAAGTATTTGAGAATACTGCGATGTCGTCGAGATACGGTAGTGCGAATGCCTCCGCTCCAGCTAGCACTTGATCCATGAGTCTCGAAAAGGCGAAGGGGGCATTTTTAAGACCGAAGGGAAGAACCAAAGGCCGGAACGTGCCGAAAGGCGTCACGAAGGCAGCCAATTCACTCGCTCGCTCTGTTAGCGGCACTTGCCAGTACCCCCGCACTAAATCGAGCGTAGAGATAAACTTAGCTTTGCTCACCTTTTCAAGGCAGTCTTCTATGTGCGGTAAGGGATACACTTTGGTAACAGTTACAGAGTTAAGCTTACGGTAATCGATACACGGCCGCGGTTCTTTACCGTTAGCTTCTACAATTATCATTGGGGACATGAAGCTTCCTTCACCTCGTTCGGCCACTTTAAGCTCTAGCATTTGATCAACTGCCTCCCTCATCAATTTTTCATGGCGCGGTGAACATCTGTAAGCTTTACATCTCCTGTTGTGCAACGTTGGGTTGTTCGCTTCTGGTGTAAGCTCAATATCATGAGTCGTCAGAGTGGTACGACCGGGTACCTTTGAGAACACGTGTCTGTGCTCAGCTATCAAATTTGTTAAATCGTCAAGCTGGCTTTCACTTAGAGCAGCACTGTCTGCTGTCAAATTAAGGATTTCATCCACAGAAAAACAAGTCATGTCACGGGGAATGTCAGGAAGTTCAGCTTCTACTTCTTCAGGTTGATTTAACACCAAATTCACAACCGGCACACGTTCTACATAGGGCTTCATGAGGTTGCTGTGATAGATACGTATTTCTTTCCTACGACCTGGCAGTTTAACAACGTAAGTTGTGTCTGAAAGTTTGTGTTGTATCGTACCGGGGCCTTCCCAGTGTACCTCCAACTTGTTAGCTTTAGAAGTACGCAACATGAGCACCTTCTGCCCTTCGTGAAACTGGCGCACACTGCTGTTTTTGTCGTAGCGTTTTTTTGCTTTTGTCTGAGCTTCAAGCATATTAGCTTCCACTAGAGCCTGCGTGTCGTATAGGCGCTGCAGTAGGTTGCAAACGTACTCGACCACAGTCGGGTCGCTACCCTTCTCTTCCCAGTTTTCACGAATTAGCCTAAGCGGGGAGCGCAGCGCCCTCCCGTACACGAGCTCCGCTGGGCTAAAACCTGTCGATTCATGTGCCACCGAACGTAAGGCAAAAAGCATAGCTGGTAACGCGGCGTCCCATTCTTTTTTTTTTCTCATAGCACAAAGCCCGCAATACCCGCTTCATTACAGAATGAACCCTCTCTACACTGTTGCTTTGCGGATGTTGAATAGAACTGTGGTGTATCTTGATACCGCACCTGTTAAGAAAGGTCGTTGTTAACTCGCTCGTGAAGACACTGCCGAGATCCGACTGTATTTCACTCGGAAAACCCACGCGGGAAAATATCAAAAGGAGGGCGTCTACTATTTCTGCTGATGCAAGACAGCGCAGCGGCATTGCCTCAGGAAATTTAGTTGCAGGGCACACCATCGTTAAAAGATATTTATATCCCGACTTCGTCACTGGCAAGGGCCCCACAATGTCCACTACGACTCGACGAAACGGCTCAGTAATAATAGGAACTGCAGTCATAGGGGCCTTGTGTTTCTCGTGTGGTCTCCCAGTTCGCTGACAAACGTCACAACTACGAACAAACTCCTCCACATCTTTAAAACAGCCTGGCCAGTAATACTCGCTTAGCAGCCTCGCTTTTGTCTTGGTAATTCCGAGATGACCAGACCAGCCTGCCCGATGGGAAAGTTCCAGTATGTTCTCGCGGTACTTTAGAGGGACCACGATTTGGTCAGCGCTTGCGCCTTTCTTGCCCCGAAAGTCGCGGTACAAAACGCCATTTCTTTCATGGAACGAGCCACTGCCTGCACCTTGCTTAGCGACGCTTTGACGGCATTTTGTCAAGGTTAAATCCGTTTTCTGTTCTTCGATCAACGTGGCTTTGTCGACGGTAGATAACGCCTGAAAATCGCAACTCGTGGGTGGAATGAAACACGGTGCCTGTTCGCCTTCCTCGTGGGCGGATTCATGCGTGTCTGAGCTTGCCTCATCGCCATTATCTGATTGACCCCGTTTTTGATCCTCGGCACTGACAACGCGTGACGACGGCTCTTGGTGAGCGGCAGTTTCTTTCGCCATCGACCTCGTGACAACCATTACAGGGTTCATATCAAGTGTTACGCCTGCATTCAGCAATTCGTTTGCCGTTCTGTTTGATAGCAAATATGGACACTGAGGCATTACGTTATCCGAGACAGCTGCTTCGGTCTTAATTTCACCGAACGCCCCTTTCAATGTTACGTTTGCTACTGGTAAGCTCAGGGTGCCTTCTTCCAAGGCTTGCCTTAAGCACACGTAATCACCTGTGAAGTCACCAGAATTTACTAGGGAAGAGTGCACCACGTCATACGTTGCACCTGTGTCGCGCAAGACCTTACATTCTCGGCCGTTAACTTCCATGTCATGTAGGTAAGGTTGCAGCAAATCTTCGCCCTGCCCCATAACGAACTGTATCGGCGATACCTTTGGAACGCGACACCCCGCAGCTACGTGTCCTGGTTTCTGGCATTTGAAGCACACGATAGGCTTCCGCGCCTCAAAAGATTGGTTTAACTGTGAATCTAAAGATTCCTGCTTTGTGGTATTGTTATCTTTCTTCTCAGATTTTCTAAATTCCTTCTGCTCTGCTGTAGAGCCTCGTGCGCCTCGCATGTTTCTTTCTGCGTCAAAAGAACGGCGTTTTGCGCAGTAGTCATCTGCATACTCTGCTGCCTTGCGGGCCGTCCTCACATCTGGCTTATCGAGAATCCATTCCCTCAGTTTTTCAGGAAGCGTCGAGCAAAATTGCTCTAGGCAGATTTCCTCAAACATTTTTGCCTTGTCCTCGAACGCGTCAGCACCTTTTAGCCAATTTTCTTGGAAGCTTGCTAGCCTGTACGCGAACTCTGAGTAGCTTTCGTTCGGCTTCTTAACCGATTTCCTAAACTTAAGCCGGAAAGCTTCAGGCGACAACTTGTACTTTGCTAACAAGGCCCTTTTTACGTCCTGGTAACATTCCGCTTCTTCGGCATTTAACCTAGCTAGAATTTCTGCGGCTTCCGCCGGCAACAAACTCAGAAGTCTTTGAGGCCAGGACGTCAGCTCAAAGCCCATTCTTGTGCAAGTGCGCTCAAAGTTTGTCAAAAAGAGCCCCAATTCACTACCAATAACAAAAGGCTGAAGAAAACCTCTCATGTCATAATTGACGGCTCTCGGCTCTGCCTCAGTGGTCAGAGACCGCTTTAGCTGCTCCAATTGGCATTGTTTTAGTTCCTCCTCTCTTTCTCTCACTTTGCGTTTCCTCTGCACTTCATCAACTGCTTCAGCAATTTCGTCGGCACTCGCCCCACAGGCTGAAATTTTGCCCACAATTTCGGGTTTCCGAATAGCTTTGCTAAGCTCTAAGCCGAGCTCGTCTGCTACGGCCAACAAATCTACCTTTAGCAAGCTATTCAAATCCATGTTCACTACCGTAACTGTGACAAAAGTCCTCTAAGCCGCCTTTCCTATTTCCCTGACTGGAAATTATAACACTCGGCGTACCAGAGTACAAAGCCAAAGCCTCACCGACTGCTGCCGCAGCGCTCCCGGGGGTCCGCCATTTCACCGCTGCCACCAGCTGTTACGTTTGGCCGAGTTCGGTTCCAAGCCGGGAGAAGAAGACGCCGGGAGAAGGAAGAACGTAGTTTTAATGCGGCATGCTTGCCGAAAGAAGGTGTACAAAAGAAGCCGCCAACGGCGTGATCCGCAGTCCTTTATAAAGGAACGCCGTGATCAAAGGGCGAGGGAAAACATCAGCGCACATGGGCGAAACAGATTATCGTCCGGAACAGATGAGCCAGACTTGGGCGCCGGCTGATAAGCGGTGCGCAACGCAACAGCCCTTGTAAAAACGCAATTTGAGATAGAGTAGATAAGAGGTGCTAAATGTAAGAGGTACTAAAATAAGAGGTACTAAAATAAGAGGTACTAAATAAGAGGATAAGAGGTACTAAATGTAATCAACAAAATAATCAAAAAGAAAAGCTGTTTTATTCCATTAAAAAAAATGCCTGCCATTATTAATATTATTGCGCTTTCCTGTAAATTCCCTGGCCATGCCTTTTAACCCATCTCTCAGCTCTATTTGCAGGAGTATGGCACTTTTACTGGGTGCAACAGCTAACACGGAGCAATAACAGCAAATAGCAAATCATTCTGTATATATGAAAGCAACATTATGTTGACAGCAACTACCTGGAGAAACTTTAAGTATTTTTATGTTAATGATAACAGTAATCAGTATTGATTATTCAACATTATTATTACCTACCTAACAGACTATTCATTAATCCCTTAAACGTTTCGGACGAGCGCAGTTCGTCTTTGCCAAACTGTCCCAAAACCGTTTTGGACGAGCTACACTCAAATAATATCTCCCTTTGAGAGTTTTGAACGAGACACTCTTTTGTGAGCTAGATGGTGTGTCACTTTGCAGATGGCCGCACTGGGCAGCTAATTTGTTTTTTTCAACCACTGTTTCATATTTCTATGGGGGGGGGGGGGAAACTCGTGTTTAAAAAAATGGCGTTGAGTGGAGGCGACGCATGCGTTTCTGGTCTATCGTCGCGGAAAAGAAGTATTTCGCAGTCGTCAAGCTCTTTGGACGACAATGATTCACAAACCGAAGTTTACTTCATTTCTGGAAGCAAAACAATAGTGATGACTTCGAAATTACCAGTTGATCAGATGATGAAGACTGCTCAGAAGACACTATTGCGAGTGCACATCATTGGCGGCACATCGATGTAAAGGACATCCCCACGAAGGTTTCTGAACTACCATTTTTGGGCATCCCTAGTAAGGCGTTCAATATAACATTGCCTGATGACTTGATAAAACTTTCCGAACGGAGCTCTTGCTGTTTTTTATTGTTCATTACCAGCAGGTAGCTGGCGTCCTTTATCATGACTTTAATTTGCTAATTTGACTTAGTATGTGCTTTAATTCTTTTTTCAAGACCGAAAACTTGCTTTTTAGAAGGAAAATATTCAATATCAAATTTTTAAGATAAGCAGTTTGGGCACAGAAATTGTCAAAAAAATAAAACGGTTAAGGGGTTAATCAACCACATGGCCAAAATGTTAGTATATCACCAACTTTCCATGCAAGGTCTTTGCAGACAAGCTGAAAAGAGAGCATGTCTCTACTCGAGCACTCACCCGACCGCCTCGGCCACTTCCC